>NC_056739.1:1906348252-1906658252 GCF_019279795.1 Protopterus annectens | reverse complement strand
GTGTATACCAAGATTATATTCCTCATTCCGCCAACATTTGGAACTCATTGTTGATAGAGATACAGACAACTCCAAACGCCCTACAGTTTAAAAAAGACTTAAATCCCATTTATTGAATACAACGCTATACTTATGCAGCAAGCCTAGATAAAGAATAGTTGTGTAAAATCTTACCATAACATGAATAGGACATCTTATGAGTTCCTTCCTGCATCCACCCCACACTAACCCCTCTATCCTCTCTTCCCTTGTTTCCTTTTTTGTCTCCACCCATCCTTTCCTTTGCAATAATTAGTCTAACTCAATCTCTGCCCCCAAAACTTCTTGCAACTTTTCTCAATTAGTAACTGGTCTATTATCTCTTTACTATTATCTCTCCTTGATAATATAGTATTATTTACCTTTAACTTTTGTGGTATATAGAAATATTAGTATCTGCTATTATTAGAAATGTGCATTAACCTAAGCCTATATGTGTAAAATCAATATATTAAGAACTCACTGTATATATTACTCTGTATCCATGTGTTACTTCTCTGGTGTAATGTTCTAAAATTTTGTAAATTTTTTTCTGTTGTAAATGTGGAGCTTTTCTCCCCGGGCCTCTGCTGAAAAAGGACCCGTGTTCAGTTAAACTTTCCCAGTAAACAAATGCAAAATAAATAAATAAATACAATTCTAAAGGATGTTTGGGCCTCCTTGAAATTGATTATGCAAATAGATCAGCAATCGTGGGACTGCAAAAATATCTGCTGACTTCATCAGATCCAAACACAGTGAAAGTTTAAAAACATGAGGATAAGAACTCAAAGACAGCATCTATTCTTGGTTTATCAGAAGCATTTCAGTGTCAAGCAGAAATGGAAATCAAATCAGAAGTAGACAAAAATCAGAATGCCACTGATTGTGCAAACAAACAAAGGAAAGAATATAAAGAAAAGTATCAAATGAGAATAAATAAATGTGGAAAATCCATAAATATATTGGCAAGTACAGAGATCTCCTGGAACAACTTCATGTTGACCAAAATCTGACACAGGAATAGTTAAGGACAAGTGATTTCAAACCAAAAGATGGCAGGCTAATAGTGGTAACCTAGGATAGTGGAATATGTACCCACTGGTTTAAAAAAGTCATTAAAAGATGAGAGTACCAGACAAAAGCAGGTTCTGGATAAATGAACGGAAACAGTTGTGAATCTTGTTGCTGGGTGTGATACACACATGGCATAGGGCCTGTATACTGAAAGGCACAATAATGAGGCAAGATGGGGATAGTACAAACACTATAATATAGAAGTAGCTGAGAAGCATTGGAAACATGAACCACAAAGCATTATAGATAATAATGAAGTGCATTTCACATGGGATCACCCATTATCAACAGTTAAAAAATAGATGTGAGAAAGTGAGCTATAGTAGTCCATGAAAAAAGACAAAAGTAGCATTGTTCAATGACACTGTTACACCCAGTGATTATAGTATTTAATGTACAGTGAGACACAAAGTCATAAAATATCAGGATTTGCAGGTAGAAATGGGAGCAATGTGGAAGAAAGATACTCAGACAGTTCCAACAGTAGTAGGAGCAAAGTGCCTAATAAAAAAGAATTGAATTTACAGTCTTGCTTTAATAGGTTACCAATAGGTATAAACTCAAAAACCTCCAACTATTCTCTGTCTCATATGACCTACTTAGAGGCGATCTCTGCTTGACTTACAAAGCAATGTCTGACCCTGCTCTGTTAGAAATGCTACATCTAAAGAAATCCCAATCCCTCCACACTACATGCTCTAGAGACCTCAACCTCATTACCACAATCAACAGAACAAGCTGATGGGACAGGTTCATAACCCAGAGACTGCCCATGCTGTGGAATAGACTTCCCACACATGTCAAGCAGAGCATCTCACTGGCCCTCTTCAAGAGAAATCTTGATGAGTAGATGGGAAATAAAAAATTCACCCAGGGGATCACTCCAGTAGCTTTACTCGACAGAGGCAATGGGAACTAAGGTCAGGTGGCACGATGCCAGGGTAATCCTATGGGGTAGGCTTGCAAAGGCTCCATGGCCATTAGCCTAGTACACACCTATGAAACTATGAACCTATAACCCTGTATGAATTATAGAAGGAGGCAATAATTCTGCGCACATTTTGGGTCCTGAGAGGAGTACTCCTGGCTAACATCAAAGACTGAAACAAGACTGATTTCATAAACTCTTCATTATATCAACAACACTAAACAGTGGCAAAATACCTTGAAAAAGAAACAATTTTCCTTTTCTGATTTACTACCCATAACCCTAACATACATTCAGAAAAAATGTGTCTGAATGGTGATGGTATTATGGAAAAGGGTTTTGTAAGGTAACCTGCCCCTAATCCGGCTTACCATGTAAAAGTCCTTTTCATTACACCAGATTTTCTTGTTTTTTTTGTTTTTTTTTTACTTTTGTACTGTAGCAAAATGTACACTACAATACCAATCAACTGCTACAGCTCGGACTACTCATAGAGTGCTACAGCACTCAGGTTTGATCACAAATGCCATACTGGCTTTTAAAGTCATTATTGCATTACAAAGAGATCCCGTTCAAGTGATCATGCCTCCCAGCACTTTGCACTTAGGGCAGTTGCCCATCTTACCCTGCCCGAGCTATATTTCTGTACACATGTATGCACTAACCCCAGGATTCAATAAGATCCATGTAGGCTCCATGTGGAACCCTACATGGAATGTACCCATGTATACGGCCACAGTCCCCCTCGGCAGTGTGCCATGCATAGTAATCATGGTGCTCTGCAGAGGGAGATCATAGAAACAGGGATACTGAATCCATGTAAGTAGTAGTGTAGTGTAGTGTCCTGTTGTTATGGTTTGTCCAGGGAATTCCTGGATAGATGTTATGTACAGGAGAAGAACCCCTGTAATGTACCCTGCTAGTGTAGAAATATGTGTGAATTTTAATATATTTTGTTTTATTTTTCTATTTTTTTTTAAATTTTTTTGATGCCCATTTGTGTGGCACTGAGTACAGCAGTGCCAAGCTGCGCTTACACATACACACTTTACACCTGCCAAACAACTAAAAATAGAAACCGGATATAATTAATTATTTATTTTGCTCCATTTTCATGCCTGTTTGAGTGACCCAGAGAGCAGCAAAGCCAGGCTGCACTTACACAAGCACAGGTGACATCTACCAGATATCTGTAAATAGAAACTGGCTGTAATTAATTATCTGCGTTTGTCTATGTGTTTTTATTTTATTTTTTGAATGGCACATTGCGTGGTGCAGTGTGGTGCTTAGCAATGCTAACAGGTAGCTTAGTAATATATGTGAAGGTGTACTGGTTTTCTTACTATCCAAGTGGATAAATAGATAGAGTCATGACCTAAAGTGCTGTAAGTCTTGGGTTTGATACCTCAACAGTCATACCTTTTTACATTTATTGCTATGGAAATGTGTGAGGTGACCTAAAGTGTGGTTTAATGTAAAAGCAAATTTGTTACATTTGAAAAAGCTGCATGGTGCTAAGCACTGCTTAAACATGGTTAATGGCTATTCCTGTTTGTTCGTTGCTAAGATTCACTAAAACACGGTTGTGTGAGCTTACGTGTTGCTCAGCTCCGCTAAGCAGATTTGCACGACGCTAAGCAATGTAGCGCTTTTCTGAATGTTACAGTATGACATGTAAGGGTGGGAAAACAGTCTATATTAAGGGAAATAGGAAAGAATTCTAGAGCATTCATTAGAGTCTTATTAACCTCTCAATATGCCTTATGGTGTTGGTGAGGGAGCATGTTCTCGGCTGCAGACATGAGGTGTGCATGAGTCCAGAGTGTTTGTTGAACTTCTGGTCCACAACTAAAAACCCTGGCTGTTGTACAGTGATTACAAGGGCTCAGAATGTAAAGCTGAAGCCTGGGATCAATTGGCTAGGGATCCTACCATTGCTACTGGTATCCCCTACACTGATTAGCAGTGTTGTCACCACTCTGAAGACCTGAAGCGAAGGAAGAGGGCAACATTGGACACCTGGATCCAATAGGTTAGGGATAGGTATGCCCTACATATATATAAGTATGTTTGTTACTACCTTACTAAAATGGAAGCTGAATCTGTGCAAAACTGGTATGCATAATGGTGTGCTATTCTTCCAACAGCTGCAGCTGAATGGGCTCGCAATGTCAAGTCTCATGTTGGGCACCTGGCCAGGATGCGCCCTGAGTGTGATAAGTACAGATATTTTCTGATAACTGTAGCATAATAAACAATAAACGATACCAGTAACAATAAGCAATAAGGTGTAAAGCAGGATTGTGGTTTGATAACTAATGTGTTTAAATGACTGCAGTAGGGCTGTATTCTCAGCATGTCTGTTCTAATCTTGCTGCAGTCAACTGTAAAATTGAAATAAATAAATCATGCAAAAGTAATTGCTTGATAAATGTATTGCACAACCCACAGTATGGTTCAGTGCTGCTACAGCCCACTTTCAGTTGCATAATGCTCTCTATTCTTCCCACTCCAGGAAAAAAGTGTATGGGTAAAATAGCCCGCATTCTGGGCAGATATCATGTGTATACTTCACAGATTGTAAGGTGCAATAACAAAAAAGTTTAAAGCAGGATTGTGGATCCATAAGTAATGGGTTGAAATAAGTGCAGTAGGGCTGTATTCATTGCATGTCTGTTCTAATGTTGCTGCAGTCAACTGTAAAGCTGAAATAAATAAAGACTGCAAAAGTAATTGCCTGATAAATGTATTAGACAACCCTCAGTATGGTTCAGGGCTGTCTGCAGCCCATTTTCAATCACATAATGCTCTACATTCTTCCCATTCCAGGAATAAAGTAAACGGGCAAGGTAGTCCAGGTTCTGGGCAGATATCATGTGTATACTTCACATATTGTAAGGTACAATAACAATAAAGTGTAAAGCAGGATCGTGGTTACATAAGTAATGTAGTGAAATAAGTGCAGTAGGGCTGTATTCATTGCATGTCTGTTCTAATGCCACTGCAGTCAACTGTTAGGTAAAGTGCACATGTCCCCTGCAGTCACAGCTTTTGAGTTCTATTCCCATGCCTGCCAATTAAGGCATGATGGCTGTCTAGACTACTTAATGTACACAAACATACCTCTCAACTGTCACAATTTTTTGTAATGTAATAACAACTGCTCAGACTGTCTGGTCCATGATTAGCAAATAAATGATTACCAGAATGCAATATATTTGCAAATCCATTTACCAAACACCCTGGTAGTTATGTACATGCACATTATGTGAAACAGTTCCATGTAGTTGTATACCTGCATTTGTTAGTGCTTGGCCCATACTGTCCCATGCTAACATCTTGAAAGGTATGTATGTGCTACATTATCCATAGAAGAATTTGAGTGACTGTACTCACAACTGACACTGCACACCTGTAGAAGTATGCATTAGTAGTCTGTGTATTAATATCATCTGTAACTTGACTAATAGTATTTTGTCTCTCTTTTTCCACCCATTATCTTCTTTAATTTATTAATGGTATTTATTATTATGATTTAATATCGATATGTTCTGTTAAGCTAACTGTTTTGTTGGAATTATGGGTTATTTCATTCTGATTTGCTGTTAACATACTTATTGTTATGCAATTTAATGTTGTGTTCCACATAATATACCTTAATATGCATTTGGATTAATCAATGTTATGTTCCATTATATTAGTACTGACATTAGTTTGGTTATTGCTAACCTTAACCTATTGTTATAATGAACTTACTACAGCACGACAAGGTAGGCCGGATCCAGGTGATCCACCTACCTTGGCTCCCCCGGCCATGGCACTGGGGCCCAGCACATCTGGGACCCAGCCTGGTGGTGTCCCCTCTGCTGTCCCTGTACTACCTGTGGCATCGGGCAGTTCTTCCCCACAGGCTGGGGCTAGGGCCCCCTCTGGGAGTGGTGGTGGAGGGGGTGCTGTCACCTGCAATGAACTGCAAGTATTGGTGAACAGGATTGTGTTCCATGGTTTTGGACACCACCTGCACCAGATGGAGGGCATGCTGGCCACCCCAATGAGGCAGCCCCACCATGAAGCTCAGCCTCCACCACTGCCACCCCAGGGGCAGTGAAGGAGCACTGCCGACAGTACAATGGGTACAAACATGCATCATGCTGCTACCTTGTAGAGGTACCTGAGACTGGGATTCCACAACACCCTCCCCATCCAAGGTGTTCACCCCCCTCTTGTGTCACACACCACCCCTATCTGCTGTCTTATCTGTCAGCAAAAGCTTTTTCACCTTCCCAACTTAACCCCCCACACACACATACCTATGTCCCTTCGCCAACATTCTACTCTCATCTTAGAAAAAATAAATAAATAAAATGGGCATCTGTACCAAAAAAAAATGTCTCATACATAGCTCTCCATTTTGCACACATGTCAACTGGACACACATAATTTGTTCCAATGGCTTTGCAATGCAGTTATGTTGTCCTCACCCTGCTCTCTGGGAGTGACAGTCCAAATTCATCTACAAATTCTGTGAAAGTGCACAGTTGTTGCTGTACAAGAATTTGATAGCTATGGTTCTTCCCTACTCCCTTCCTGCACATACCTACTTGCCTTTTACTATGTTTCCCCCCCTGCTTGCACCCCATTTCACCACTGTCTTATCTTCCCATTTTTCTTTTCTTAAAGATTTTTTGCACAATGCTGCATGACGTGGTGCGTTGCACAGTGTTGCTATGCACAGTAAATGGAGCTATATTGATAGATGTGTTTTAAATGATAATAAACATGCACAAAATAAACACCTGTCCCCTATTTTGAACCCAAGGCCATTGCACCTGCAAACCACTGCATCAACCTACCATGCCACACAGCTGTTAATTAAAGCAGGTGTTTAAACAAAACATAGTAGTTGCAAGTTAGTATAATTAAGCATATGTAAGCAGAGCTGTACATCGTTCCATGTCACGCAAACTTGCTGAAATAGTTATGGAAAAGGTGGGAATGTAATTTGGAGTCTGGTGCAGAGCAACACCACTATAAGGCCAGACAAAGACTAAAGGATGTAACTGAGGTCTCTAATAGCAGGTAAATGGGCACTTTTATCAGTAACATGTACAAGTACACCTCGTAAGACATTAATGGCAAAATACGTGTTCAACTGGGACTCTGGTGGAGAAATACAGCCCTATTAAGCCAGGCACATAATAATGGATGTAATGGAGTTATATCAGAAACTGCATGTGTGCACTTATACCTACACAAATCCACATAATAGTGACTCAGTAGCTCAGTCTGTTAAATGCTTTGCTAATAGTAAGTTTTGCCACACATAGTCCTGGGTTCAAATCCACTGATGTGTAGCATTTAAAGTGCATTATTGTGAAGCCATCAATGAATGACTGAGTCATGCTCACTTCATCCGCACAATACATTTCAAATGAAATGTCTGCTTTTCACTGATTGCAGTCACAGGCCTGCAGATAGGAACACACTTGATATATCCCTATAGCAAAACTATAAGTGCACAAAGTGTCGCATCGTGCATTAATATGCATTCACAGACGATTTTAAATTAGGTAATGCAAATGAGGCCCACTAATATAGTGGACAACACAATCATTTCATAATGATATTACAGATTAGCACAGCTGTGCAACTAACATACACATATAGAAGCCCTGCTAGTAACAACGGCTGCCAGCACACACATTTCAAATGACTACCGTAATGTAACACATGGCTTAACCATTGCCCAATGGGTGTATGTTAAAACAACAAATGGAATAAATTTTGAACGCTCGATGAGTGAAAACGCATATGATTGACATCGATATTGTGAGATCATGGTACAGTGAGGATCGGAAAATTTGCCCTTTCCTCACTGTAGTGCAATCTCGGAGTTGGAATACATTTTTTAGTGGGGGTGTGGGGGTGCAGCCGCCACAATAGCGATATCGATCATATGAGTTTTCTCTCATGTTAGCGTTTGAAATTTATTCTGTCCGTTGTTTTAACATAGACCCTGCCCAAATGGTTGACATAATGGTATATTTACCCGCTATGTTGCTCAAGGATACAACAAACATGTTGTCTAGTACTCTGTTAGTTATACTGTTGCCTAACATGCTTACCTTAAACACATGCCTTAATTTGCAGTGGAATGCATACCCTCACTCTGACTCTGCCTCTACAGCAAGGCTACCATAGCTCCCACAGTTACTCTTACAGCTTGTTGCCCTTTGAAGTGTTCACACTCTCTGCCTATGCCTATTGTCTGCAGCATCACCTGCAGCTTGTAGCACATAAATCTGTATGTAGAAGTAGCTGCTACAAACATACCCTCCACAATGACATGCACATAACAACAGAGGAGTTTACAATATGATGCATATGTGTGAATATACTTAAGGGGAATGGGGATTACAGCATTAAACCTTTCTTAGAACTGTAATGATGACATATCATTGATTTCCAGATTTGTTCCACCTACAAAGGACATAGAGTACATCAAGGGTGGAATGTTTTTTGTCAATGTGGCACACTGATCTCGTGGGAATGTCCCTTTATAGTGGTTGTAATACCACACTGCTATTTGTCTGGCACTGTTACTTTGACATATTATTAGGGGGGATTCCCCTTGGGGGACACTCTGCAATGGACTCCTGTGCTGGGAGTGTGATCATACAGCAGCATCTGTCATGGCCCAAATGGGAATAGCTGACTATTGCCAGTATCTTAGTTGTATCCACATGCTTATTATGTTTGCATATTGTGGAATGTGATCAAACAGTAGATACTGCCAGGGATTCTGTTCTTGCTGTATCTCTACATAGTATACTGCCACTTATATGATCTAGATATGTGTTCCCATGTTGTTGCACTTCAGAAAACATGTATGCCAGATGCCGTGCCCCTTTTATGGATGCTGAGAAAGATATAATCCTGGAAGGCCTCTGTTAACACCATGAGCTCCTACTGTTCAGGAGGTGGCAAAACAGGGAACAGCGGGCAGCATTGTGGTCTGACCTTGTCCGTGAAGTTAATGCCATAGTTCACCAGAGCAGGACACATGAGCAGCTTTGACACTGTGCCACAGGTATGATTAATGCTATATGCAGAAGAGCAGCATATGTGACCAGGAACTGTGGTGTCTCCAGTGGAGGGCCTGCAGCAGAACAACCACTCTCAGCTACTGAGGAATTTCTGGCAAATCAAGGAACACGCAACAACTTCCAGGCATCCATCACACTGTATATCATGGGTGCCACAGTTTCTAGGCCAGGGGAGCATCCATGTAGGCCTAGTTTTATCAGCATTGGAATATTGTAACATTCAGTGTGTAAAGGTGTACATACTTTTACTTGGGTGTCAGGTGTTTGTTCTTTGGGGGAGGAGTTTAACTGTAGTTTGAATCTAATGCTCAAATTTTGACCAATGTAACAATTAAAAAAGTAGCCACTGTAAATGTGAGATATATGAAAGTATTACCCTGTTATAGTGCAACATGAAGTGGTCTTTACATTTCCGCTCCCTCAACTTTTCACAGGTCCCTCAGGAATCGGACAAGGTTGTGGTCCTGCTCATGGTAAGCATAACACTGCTTTGCTGCAGATGTAAATTTAATGTATTCCCTAAAATGTCATCCTAGGCATGCTGGCTAGATTGTTGTACTGTTTATATGATTGCCAACTGCACAGATATTTTCTGACTGTACACACGTTAGAGTCATACCTCTGCCTTGTAGGTGTGACCACAATGATAGATGTGACAGTATTGTCAGGACATTACAGATTCCGATATATGTCAACTGTACAGAGTCTTCAGAAATGTCAACAGTGTACCTCGTTGCTGATGAGATTGGTGTGTAAAGAGGTTTTATTTACAAGTAACTACAGATGTTTGTGAGAAAACTAATATCCTCATGTCCTACTATATGAGGTTGGTGGTTCAACAGGTCTGTAAAATTAACAACAGTGTATGCATATTTATATGTATTGCAACATAGTACTGCAGAGCACAATAGTGCAGATAGTAATGTACTGCTTTTTCCTTTCTTAACACAGGTGAACAGGGGATTGATCTCTGTCCCCTACACAACCTGAAGTCATTGTCTCTTAAGACTCTGATAATGATGATGGGCAAAGTGAGGCACAGGTGGGGGGTTTCAGGGGCTGAATCTGTCTCAGAGGTTTTCATCTCTCTTCTCCCCTCATTATTACTACACACAGTCAGTATGCCTACACATACCCGGTCCCCAGAGGCCACAGATATTAGACAGTTGGGGGGGGGGCATTGAACAGGAAAGTGTGTCAACTACATTACCAGTGAGTGTAGACACTGGCCATAGCCAGACAGCTGGTGAAGTTCCATACAGGCTGATTGATAGGGGTGCTCAGAGGATGCCTGCTGTCCTTCCATCACCTGTTGCAGGTGTCTCATCACAGGTCACTCAGCATATGTTTTTGGCCATCATGCAGGCACAGGCACATTCTGAAAGGAACTCCAGATTAATGCTCAGAGTTATGGATGCAGCAAAGTCTGACATCCATGACTGCCTCCACCGCATTGATGATACCCTTAATTGGTTCACTGATGCAGTGGAAAGAAGGTGGTATGAGACAGACTGCAGAATATCTGTCTTGGAATGCATATTGTCTGTAATAGAACATCTGGTTGGAGTTGAGCATTGGACTCATGAACGTAGGTCAGCAACTAGATCTGCTGGGAGTCCATGTGGCCATTCACAGTCATTCTCCCATAGTGGCAGTACATCCAGCACTCCAGAGGGGAGTGCAGTGTCCACACCAAGAAGTGGCAGGACATGGGCTTGTGGTATTAGGAACTCCTGTGGAGGACACGGTCTCAGCAGACACCAGTCACCATCAGGTACTACCACCGCTTCTGATCTTGGTCATGGAGGTGCTAGTGCAACCCCTGGCCCGTGGTCAGGGGTGGAGATGGTGAACTGCCAGCTCTACCATTCATGGTTCAAAGCTGTCCAACATGCACACATGTAGGTTAGCACTGAGATTGACTGTTTTCACACACACACTCACACACCACTGTGAAATTCAAGTCACCCACAGACACACATGACACATTACCATGGTCCATCTTGCCTGCTTCCCTTCCTGACTTACACACATGCCTTCAAACTATTGGGTCAGGCTAGACCTCCTGCACTCTGATGCAACACCCTATGCAATTGATGATACCTGTGCCACATCCCTGTCATCCTCGTCACTGATGCAGGGAAATTAAGCTATGTGTCTGATGCACAGGGCGACTATATAAATTAATATGTAAATGTGTAATGCAGTGTTGCTTTGCCATGCCACTCCTATTAGTCACTGGCAAGTGCTGTATGCTGTCATTTGTAATGAGTAAGCCACATAGTTTTGTGCACCTTATGTTGTATGATTTTGTAATGGCTGTATTCTTACACAATGAAATGTGTGCCATGGGCATGCTTATGGTTGAACTTCAGGACTCTGTAGGGGACACCTATGGATATACAGTGGCAATAAACCCATAGATGTTACAGCACAAGATAGAATGTCAGCATAGAAGAAATATGTCTGCATGGCTCCATAGGATCATATGTGTATAACAGTCTAACAAGGACAATTGCATCACTCAGTCTACTCATGCATCCCTAATCTATAAAAAGGTCTGATACCCTTGATATGTGTCACCAGGGTTTCTGAAGCTAACACATCTACAAGCTGCATTGATGGAGATGACCCATCTACAGATTTACTGTGTCCATTACAGACATTTGTCCTACATCAGTAATGATTGTTTTGTTCTGCATCCCATTGTGTAACTTGCATATGATGTGCGTTACATGCAGACGTGTGATTCACATGCATGGGGAGCCTGTTACATATAGGGTGTAGTGTTTGTGTAACTGTCTCTCCAGCATGTACTATTTATACCACAGTGCAAGTGTAGATGTGCAGAACATGTAATACATGTGTTAGTCCTGTCTTGGATAAGCGGGAGGTACACAGTGGGATCTGACACCTCCTTGTATGGCAGCCATGCACATCCCTTCACATGTACAGTCTTAACATGGACTGCAATGGACATGTTATCTACAATATGCATTGCTTTACCAAGGAAACTGTGTGGCTGCTGCAGTTGTAAGATATGCCTGTGTAGTGGTATAGCAAAGGTGCCATTCCACTCAATGATAGGTGTGATGAGTGCCAAATATGGTATAACAATGACCGTCTGTGATTTACATGCTACATCTTTGTGCACTGGTTGTACAAGATTGAATGGATCCCCACATTTTACCGACCAGCGAATGTCAAAGGCTACATTACTCTCTGTGTCCATAAGTCTCTGAGTAATGGCTCAACTATGTGTGATATGCAGACACTACTATATTTTCCAGAGGTAAATAACTTCCAAAAGGATAGTATTGTGCAGTCTTTGGCTTTTACTATTTGCCAGTGGCTCTGACAACAACTGACTGTGTGTCTCAGGCCATCCTGGATAACTGATGGTTCTGTGTGGGATTCAGTGACAGCTCCTAATATGCAATCAACTGCTAATGTCATCAGTCAGAGGTCACTGACAGTGGCTGTGACTGTAGAGAGGGGGATGGCTATAAGGAGTACTCCATTAATGATGTCCGAGGGAAGTCCACTGGTGACTGCTGTCACTGTAGTGTAGGTCTACCGAATGCTATCTCCCCAGATTATGATTATCAGACACTTGGTAAGCCACCAGCTGGCATACCACTCTGTAAATAAACGACACAGTTTTCATCAAGGCCTGTTTGCCTAATATTGTCAAACACCTTGTCAGACAGTGGTAGGTGGAGTGAGTCATATTCCCATAATCCATTGCATAGTGTAACACTCAATGAGGTCCACCAGTCAGGTTAGGTAGGCATGATCTGCCCTTGAGAAATACAAACTGTGTTTTGTCTAGTGTCAGTAGGTGTACAACATTGTTACCAATCATAGCTAACTCCTTTCATGGCTTTACATATCAGATGACTGAAAGATCTGGGGACACTGCTTAACACTGCATAATAATTGTCCTCTGTGCAACTAACTATTGCAGTTACTTCCATCATGTTCCAAGGAAAGAGTCAACTAAGGTGTCTGTACAGAGCACAGACAAACAACAGAGGGAAGCGTAATATGTATATCCTGTGAAGGTAAGGTGGGAGATTTTACACAAGTATTCTGCAGCTGGACACTACTCAAGCTGTGTGCACTGAATGGACACAATTGCCTTGTGAATAATGTGGAAAGCAGGGAGTCTCCTAAATTGCTGGTGCCCAGCTACTACTACTACTACTGATCTCACCACAACCACTCTCTCATGGGATACCATGCTCCAATACTTTTTCTGTCATCACATGCAAAACATTACTATGAAGCTCATGATGAGAAGTAGGACACAGCCTGTTTGTTCATCTACATAGTTGTGCCTTATCACAAAAGGCACTGTAGGCTTTATATACCCTTCTGCAGGTAGATGCCCTAATTAGCAACCTGAGCAATCAGTTGGCGTTTGCATGTATTATACCTTCTGTACCAGGATTGGTGGTATGTCACTAGGGAACTGACCAGATGGTGATTAGGAACACAGCTGCAGTGTCACAATATAATGTGCAATGTCCAGTGACATAGTTGGCCAGGCTTGCTGAAACAAGCAGCACAGCAGCAGCAATTCATCTTACGTGACAGTTTCACAGGACTTCAGGCATCCTGCCCTGCAACAGATTAATGGTGGATATCTGCATGACATGGCTGTGAGGTCTACTACAGAGGACAGGCCACCTTTGTCCAAAGTGTGTCCACCTGCCACATGTACTAAGTATGTCGAACTGTAGAGTTATGTACCTGGAATACATGTCTGTGGTCCCACATCATGTCACACAAACAATAATTTGCTGTCTGGTTGCTTGACAGACATTGTATGCTTGCAAGGCCAACGTAATGCCAGCAAAGTTGAACAAGTCCTTTGTGCATGCATGGGCATCCACATCTTCACTGAAAGGTGTGCCTAAAAACACTATGTTTCAGGCTGTCAATCCAAAGAGTTTGGCAGCATGACCCTAACTTTGCAGGACTTGCACAGTGTCACATTTGTAAGTATGGTATTGGGACCATGCCTAATGACAAGATTATGGTCAGTCCAAGGTCCACATGGCTGACAAAGCACTGTATGATAAACTGTCAGTGCAGTGTTACCTTAGTGGACCTACAAAAAAGTGATAGGTTACATTTCACCATCTGTCATGACACTGCCTAACGATGGCATGATGTGACGTACACACAAGCATGACTGTTTTGCCAAAGGCACTATCAATGACTGCTGATGAGATGTGGAACGTGTCCCCACCCCTCAGGTCTATATTATGTAATTGAACAGTCAAATGTTCCAACATGTAATAATCGACCCTTAAATATCGAACCGTCAGAATGCCGGATGATTCAATGGAGATCATTGTACAGTGCGGACATGGAAGTTTTCCATTGTCTGCACTGTAGTGCGATCTCGGATTTGGTATATTTAAGTAGTGGGGTGTGTGTGTGTGGGGGTGCTTAGAGCATATTAATGATTTGTTTGGGTGGGGTTTTTTTTGCCGTTCGACATTATGGAATTTCGATATTTAGGGGTAGATTAATGCATGTTCAAACATTTGACTGTTCAATCACATAATACAGACCCCACCCCTCTACTCCTATGCCACACAAACACAATGTGTGACAGATGTAACTATATTTCAAACCTTGATTCCGTGGTGTCTCACACAGCAGTCAGTACATATGGCAATGAGCATTTTGCCAACATGCACAGCTCACCTCCTTCACCACCCACACCTACATCACCCACACCTGCATGTGTGCAACTCCTTACCACACAAATTGCCAAATGACAAACACCTCAGAAATTCATATCTATATAGAGCACTGTGCACATAATAGTGCATGCACCACTATCTCACCAATCAAACACCTCAGGCAAAATGCAAAATCAAACCTATTATTCATAGATGATTACATTGTAAGATACACTGATGTACATGTCACCAGGCTACATATGGGTAAATGTCACAGTTAGCTGTCTGTGGATTGACACAATATGCCATTCCACACATTGCCACAACGCAAGAATTATCACTGTGTCTGTTGTAGGTAAGCTCATAGCTTTTATCTGCATTTGACCCTCACCTAGGATAATGCCTCCATACACACAGAAAATGTTGGGCGTCAATAATTGTCTTAGCATGTGGTGTCATTGTAAGGGGATCCACTACATGCCTGCCTGGGATGACTTGCTCAACAAACATCAATGCTTTGCCAGAGATGGTCTTCATCTCTCACCCTTGGATTTTGAGTTCTGGCCAAGGCTGCTGACACCCCCACAGTGCATCTTATAGGCACTGTCTGGAGGGAAAACTTTCCAATGAGAATGCCTTCTTCATACAACATCACAGTTGTACTGCTACACACTGGGAATGGCAACACTAAACTCCACTCTGTGGAAGGTGTCCCCACCTTGAAATATGCAAACATTTGTGCAGCCAAAGACAACTGTTTCAAGGCTGTGGACAGCACCACAGCCATACCAGACTATGCGTCATTCTACATGTTTAGACTGCAAACCGACAGTGTGCAAGGTAATGCAGGTGGTATATACATATTCATTAAGGATAGATACATATCAAGATTTAATGAAACACTATGATTTCCTGGAGACACTGCAGGTGCTATTCCCTGATGGAAGGTCACCTAAACAAGCCACTGCCAACTACAGGAGCAGTTCCATGAATCCAGCCACCTGTTTTGCTTATTTGAATATACTTGTGTCTATCAAGATATATCAGTACACCATGGTTTGGGGTGGCATTAAGTAACCTCTAACTGTGTTGCTTAGTCTTGCTGAAGCTCACTTGCCCAAAGGTTAGTCCATGTCCTTAACTACAATGCTCTGGACCAGTGGTGTGACATCCCCACAACGGGAGCCAATGTAGTGCCTCATGTGTTTCCCAAAATGGATGACCACTGTAGCCCTTCACTGTGAGGTCCTCACTGTTGAGATCTAACCACAGATCAGTCTCATTAAAACTATCATTCCTAACTCCCCCTTGCAGAAATTACAGAAATATACTTCAGCAAAGCAATATATTACCTCCTATGGGATGGAACCACCCCCTGAGATGGGAAAGGAAAGTATGCAGAGCTCTACACCCATGCATTATGTAAGCAGCAGTACAGCTGCATAGACTTGTCTGTACCTCAGAGGAGGAACACAAGCTCCTCATGGCACAGCAAACCTGCCTGGCAGACAACTGCCATTAGCAGGCTGTACAATAAGAGGTGGACATTGCTGTTTGACAGTTGAGGTGAGGGTGCCCTCCTAAAATGGAGGCACAACCTTCTTAGCTAAAACAAGTGCATAGTGTTGTTGTGACTTTGTGTATAAACAGTATGTGGCAAAATAAGCCTCCCCCACAAAGCAGAACCACACTCACAGTGTAGTTACATGTGTAACTTCGGAGGACAGGTCCAGATTGTCAGTGAACTCATATTTAATCATACCACATATAATGAGTCTGTACTCATAGCTAACCTGTTGTCTCACAGGTTCTGCATCAACTTCACTCCCCTGTCCCCACCACATGTGCCACATGACATTCTTGCAACTTGTCCTATACCTTCCATATCTACACAGCAGGTCATAACTGTCCTGTCTATGGGGGATACACAGCAGACTGCATCCTACATGGGATCCAACAGGGATTACTAACACCACTGGGAACTCTTTGCAATCATACTGTAACCACTGGTTGCATCCCAGCGGACTGGAGAATGGCACTTTGCACAGAGGTGGTGAATCCACCGACCACCAGAACTATAGACCTATCTGCCTGAGTAGCTATATCTGTATGCCCATGGGACAAATCATCATGGAGCTGATCAGCAAACATATATGTGATCTACAAACAGTTGACTGTACACAGTTTGGATTCCGGACAGGGAGATCATGGCTGTTAAATGTCGTGGACATGTCCAACGCAGTCAACAAGAACCTGGGTGAGGGGACATTATGGCACACATCCCCCTGGACTTAGCCAAGCTGTGTGACTCTATCACACTACTCATACTCAAGCATCATTTACAAAAGCACCCACTTAGGCATCCATGGTAATATCACTATAGGAGTCACTAAGTTGCTCAGTAATGGCACACATACTCAAAATAGGGAAACCTGCCTTCAGTTTAACAATACAAGTGAATTATAAATGTCTTTGGCTGACAGTATTGGCTGATGCCTGAAAACTGTGAGTGGTCATAGACTTTGCGAGTTATGTCAATATTCTACAAGATATTTATGAACAAATGCCTGTTGACATACTAATGGCCCTAAACTCCTTGCAAATATATATGTAGTATAATTTCCATCTGTAACAGCTATGTTCCTGGTAAGTAGCACATCAGTTGTAACATGTGATGTACATAGTCAGGGGTGATAGATCAGGGCACACAGGCCTGGCCACACAGGTTTACACCTAATGCACCTGAGATCACCTTGTCTCTCCAGTGGTGTCATAACTGAGGGCACAGTCACCCAAAAATTGACATACTCATAACCTCCATGTACTCTTCCCTCTGCATGCCAATGTTTGAGTGCAATGGACATTTGGTAATGTACACTTCCAATCACTACTGGCAATTGCATACAACACAATGGTCCCTCACAAGGGACCTTCACATCTTCAGTATCGGTTCAATGGGGATCATCTGAAATCAGTGTCATTGTAGCCTGTGGCATATATACTACTCAGAGGTAATCTCTGCCTTGCATACGGGGCAATGTGTGACCCTGCTTGTTTGGAAATGCTGCATATCTGTAGATGGCATGGTACATGATTACTCACTCTAAGGACATTAACCTGGTATGTGACATTAGTAATACATGTTGGTTGGAAAGATCTGTCTAGCAGACCTTAACACACCATTGCAATAGAACCCTGCCTAATGGCAATCAGAGCACCTCAGTGGACCTCATCAGATGCCATCTGTATGATTGGCTGGGTGACCGTCTTTTCACCATAGGGCTTCTGCCTGTGTCCCTCATGGGTGGGGGCAATATGCGCTGATCATGTAAATAAGGGTATAAAATTGGCTAGGATTATGATGGCTGTTGTGTCATTATAGATATAAAGTTCAAAGATTCAATGTTTCCATAAACTGATGTAAAATGCTCTACCAGCCACATCTAGTTACATTGAGGATAGCACCACTTCCAATTACTGTTTACAGGACATAGCATAGCATACACACACTGCAAGTTGGCTGCATGTAGATTAGAACACTTACCTATCTAACGGTACATACTATAGATTGCAGTACTGATTGCACATGTGCTACACCTCAAGTCTGCTGTTACTATTGCCTTAGAACATCATATGCTTGATGAAATCAGCAGGCCTAGTTGTGGTCAGGCATTTGGAAGCCCACATCACTTGCTACAACCAAAATGCTGCAAAACTTTACCTCTTTCTAAGTTATCGAGGTGTTCATATTTATGTTGTATGGAGATACACACACACACGCCAAACTGCCTGAAGTGAATCTAGAACCCCCAAATAACTAGTCTTACACACTACAGATAACAGAATTTATCACACATACCACAGCTTAAGTCTGACATTATATAGGGAGCTGGTAGTCTTAAGGTCTATGACATCAGCAGGCTTTGTACAAGAGGGCAGTTTGGAAACCAACAGCAACATTGCAGGGCCAAAATGTGTAAAACCATTTCAGTCTGAGAATCAATGAGGCAGTTTTAGTTATTTTGCAGGGGGATACATGCACGAACGTGTGCACACACACACACACACACACACACACACACACACACACACACACACACACACACACACACACACACACACACACACACACACACACACACACACACACACACACACACACACACACACACACACACACACACAAAACAAATGGCATGAACTGAGACTGGAGCCCCTACCTAACTAGTCTTGCACACTACAGATCACAGTACTTATCACACGTACCACGGCTGACTTCTGTTTTATATGTGACTGCAGGCAAACTACTTTAGGATTACACAAGCTAGGCTTGTGTTAAACAGCATCTGTGGTGTGCAGAGTGATATTGCTTTGTACTGTTATCTGTATCTAGTAGCCTACCAGTCAGATAACTGTTATTTATCCTAGCTATGTGGCTACAGTTATCAGTTTGGCCATATGTAGCTGTTTGAATTTGGATGGGCAAGCCTGTGGGCAAAACAGTGTGCCCTATCCATGCATGATTTGACAACATTATAGGTTCATAGGTAGGTACTAAGCTATTGGTCCTAGGGCATAATTAAGCATAGCCAAAATGTTTCTGCTTTCGCCTCCCTCCCACATGGTTTAGTTACCTGCACTTCTGTCGAGCAGGGCCACAAAAGTGATTCCTAGGGTGAATTTCCTGTTTCCCATCCACTCATCAAGATTCCTCTTGAAGAACGCTAATGAGGAGCTCTGCCTCACATATATGGGGACCTTATTCCAGAGCAAGAGGAGTCTCTGGGACATGAATCTGTCCCTCCAACAAGTCCTGTTTATTGTTGATGTCAGGTTTATGTCCCTTGAGCATGTAGCTCTGGTGGATTGGGTTTTCCTTAGGTGGAGCATTTCTAGCAATTCGGGGTTTGACATAGCCTTGTATGTCAGGCAGAGATCACCTCTGAGTAGCCGGTACGCGACCAAGTATGGTTTGAGTTTTTTTAGCCTCATGGCATATGGCATCTGTTTAAGGCCCATTATCCCCTTTGTGAAGTACTTTTGAGGCCTCTCCAGTTGTTGCAGATGTCTTGCAAGGTACATCCCAAATGGGGCATTATATTCAATAATGCGTCTAATGAGTGATGAGTAGAGGGTGACAATAACTTCCTTATTCGTAGATGTAAGCCCCTTTGTGATAAGGTGGGCCATGTAGAAGGATTTTCTAACCACTTTAGCGATGTGGTTGTTGAAGGAGAGGCTACTATCCACCTGAGTCCCTAGTTCTCTTATCACACTCTCTCTGTTAAGTGGGTTGTAATTCATAGGTACTTGTTTTTTTTCCAAAAGGGACGACAACGCACTTTTTGGCATTTAGCTTGAGGCCATGATTTTGGCACCATATATCTGTATCCGTGAGACCCTTTTGAAGGATGTCTACATCAGTAGGAGTCTCAAATATGGCACCCATTTAGCAGTCATCTGTGAACTTTGTTAGCCATAGTCCCTCCATGTTTGCTTGTACCTCAGAAAAGTAGATACTGAACAGGAGGGGTCACAAGACTTAGCCCTGTGGTACTCCACTAATCACAGGTTTGGAACCCATCTTGTAATGTAGGGGTTTATATTTAGGTTGGTGAGTTTGTCTATAATTCCCAGTTGGGAATGGTATAGAAGGAATTTGCAAGATCAAGGCATGTTGTGTGAACCACCTTTCCCTCATCTATTGCTTTAGTGACCATTTTGAAAAAGTCAACCATATTTAGAAGACATGACCTTCCCTTTACAAACCCAAACTGGGTGGGGTCTAGGGTTTGTAGGTTCCCAATGTCATTGTTTATGAGCTCCACAATGATGCTCTCCATGGCCTTGCAGACGAGGCTCGTCAGGCTGATGGGGTGGTAGTTCCTGGGGTCAGTGGTGGCACCTCCTTTGTGGAGTGGGATAACTGTTGCCATGTGCCACTCTGTGGGCACATAGCCTGAGGTGAGGCTGTGGTTGAACATGGTATTAAGGTGAGGGATTAATTTGTTTTGGAGTTCATGTAACACGTAGTCTTGGATGCTGTCTTCTGGTCCCATGGATGCTGTGTTTCTTGCCTTGGAGAGTGCTGTTTTCACCTATGTGTCTGTGATTTTAGGGGCAGCACAATCTTCTGGTATGGATATGGGCCCTTTAGGGTGTGAGGGTGGGGTGACATTTGCACTGAACCTATCTGCCAATATATTGGCGATATCAGTTGGTTCCATGAATTTTGAACCATTATGCTGTAGCTCAGAGCAGATCTGAGAGTTGCTATTTAGGTTTTTGACATAGCTAAAAAATGCTTTGTGGTTGTCTTTGATGTCTGTTGTGAATTTTCTTTCAAAGCTCGCCTTAGAGGTTTTTATGAGGGTTCTTAGCTTTTTGCTAAGGTTGGTCAGGGAGCCCCTCCATTCCTGGGTTTTTACTCTTTTTTGTAATAATTTCTTCCTTCTATTATATGGCCTATTTATGGCTGGGATCCACCAGACTAGTTTCCTCTTTTTGGAGGAGTGGGTCTTGGTCTTGTTTGGGATAGCACGGTCCATGCATTCATGTAGGTGCTTGTAGAGTGCTTTTGTGTAGGATACAGCAGATTCAATCATACTGACATTCTGAGTGGGAGTAACAAAGTTTGCCACCTCTGTCTTGAGTATTATAAAGTTCGCTTTGGAGAAGTTTTTCACCATGGTTTCCTTAGAAGGGGGGTGAGGATTTTATGTGGATATCTAGTGTGATGAGTTTATGGTCTGATCTGACCAATGAGGAATATACCACAGGTGTGGAGCATTTGTCCCCCATGTTGGTGATGACCAGGTCCAGTATATTGTTAGCCCTTGTGGGGGTGTTTATAAGCTGGTCCACGGCATTTGAGTTTATGTATTTCAGGAAGCACTGAGCAAAGGTATTAGTACTTCCATAGTTTTTCCAGTTGATGTTTGGGTAATTAAAATCACCTAGTATAAGGGTGTTTGGTTGGACCCTCATGTTTTCCAGTACCTCGAGGAATGAGGAGTGAGTGTCTTGGGGCAGGGATGGTGATCTGTAGCAAGCTACAATCTGGACTGCAGTTTTTCCCATTGACAGTTGCACTTGGATGATCTCCGAGGCATCATATTTTGCAACCAGTCTGGAGGTGTGGTTATCCTTGGATACACCTCCTCCCTTTGCATTTTGGTCACGGTTTTGTGGCCAAAATGTGTGGTATGAGTTGTAGCCTGAAATCTCTGGGGTGCTCTCTTGAGTCTTGAACCAGGTCTCCTTTACTGCACAAATATCAATGTTCTCCATATTGAGGAGTGCCTCGTGAGAGTGCATTTTGAGGTTTAAACTCCTAGCATTGAGCTGCATGACTCTGAGTTTTTTGTCGCTAGTACTTGTTACGGTGGTGGATTTGTTTTTTGAGCCTTGCCTAAAAAAGGCACTATGGGGGTGGCAAGAGCCTTTGCCACTATCCTGAATCCCAGGGGTGACAGGTGCAAGCCATCTTTGGTGATGCATTGTGGCTTGTCGAGCATGTCATCCCAGGCAGACAGATACTGGATCCCCTTGTACTGAGGTATCATTCTTGGTGAGGGTAAGATGCTACTCACGGCTAGGGTCATACCTGCCTTGATTACATAATCAGAGAGCTCTTCTATGTCCCTTTTCATATAGTCCAGGGAGGTATGTTTCAGGTCATTCACACCAGCATGGACAATGACAGAGTTGTATTTGTACTTGTCGTGGAGTGACATGAGTGCGTGGGTAATGAGGTGGATTCCGGCACCTGACAAGCAACTGATAGTGACCTTCTCTTTGTCCAGCTTGGTGAGAGGGACATCAGTGTGCCTGACTATGGAGTCACCTATTACAAGTGTGTTAAGTATGGTGTTTTGCCTTAAGGGCTGTGGTTGTGCGGAACACTGGTTTTGGTGGTTATGTGATGATTGCAGTGTGTTTGTGGGTGTAGGTTGCTTGTGTGTCTGCTTTGGAGGTCTCTGTTGTTTCTGCAGATTTTTATTTAGAGCCTCCGAATATGTCTTTGTGTATCTATGTGAGGGGTTTGCAGTTGCATGTTTGGTGTGTCTATGTGTAGTAAGTGGTGTGTTGCAGGTTGGTACCTTCTCCTCTTGACTGTCAATTCCAGTCATGACTGGAGAGAGCTTTGCCTCAAGTTTGGGTATGTAAGTGCATCTCTCGCAGATTTTGGTGTTGTGTGGTAGGAGGAGAGGGTTGTTTGTGTACATGAGGGAGTTGTGACATTGCCTCAGGATGCACAAATTCATCAGGTAAACAGGAGATTACACTGGGAGCTGGCTCTTGGACATGCCTGAATGGGTAGAGGAACTTATTCTTATTTACCGGGTGGGGAGAGTAATATGACTGTTCCCTACAAACAACTGTTGGGGATCGAGTACAATAGTTTGTTAGTGCTTCTGTCTTTTTTGGGACAAGTGCTAGTCCGAAAGTGCTGATTTGAGTGCTAAATCTGGAAGAACTGGCTAGTACTAAGGGAAAAACTGAAGAGCAGACTCAGTGGAGCCAGGGATAGTTTGACCCTAGCTAACTGCTGCTGCTCTATGTGCAAAACCGACAAATGTGGTTTTTATATCAGAAAGATTAAAGAGCTAGAAATTAGCCCAAAGTGGCCAATAAAACTACAGTTTCTGGGCAGAAACCACTCCTCTAAGGACAGGTAGGCTGTTCAGAGCTTCCCACTCTCACTGTTGAACAAAGAAACTTCCTTTTTGCTCAAGTAAGGTATGGCTAACACAGAAGCTTAAATACAGTCCAGGTATCAGTAAGTATCTGTGAAACTGGGATTTTCTTGCTTAGTAAGGCGGTAAAATAGCAAGATATTTTTGTTTGTTTTTTTTTTTTTCTTTTTTTCAGAAAATCAATAGAAACAAATGAAAAAACACTTTTACAGTACAGTAATGGCTGTTGCATGTATGTGAAAAAACAGTAACAATTAAAAAATACAATTTACAACAAAAATGACTTTTTAAAGTGCAGGCACAAATAAATGCAATTTCAGTACAAAATGGATGTTTTAAGAAGCAATAAATGCCAGAAAATGAGTGTTTAGGCAGCAATAGCAATAATCAGCAAGAAAAAAACAGAAAAAGGTACTTAAACACTCCAAAGTCTCTCCTTTTGTCTCTCTGGCACTGTAGGTCTCTGCAGTACACCTGGGTAGGATCTGCTGAGCTGATACAAATGCAAAAAACATGCAAATGCAGTTTTTATATCAGAAAGATTAAAGAGCTAGAAATTAGCAAAAAATGGCCAATAAAACTACAGTTTTTGGGCAGAAACCACTCCTCCAAGGATAGGTAGGCTGTTCAGAGTTCCCCACTCTCACTGGTGAACAAAGAAACTTCATTTTTGCCCAAGTAAGGTATGACTAACACAGAAGCTTAAACACAGTCCAGGTATCAGCAAGTATCTGAAACTGGAATTTTCTAGCTTAATAAGGCAGGAAAATAGCAAGATTTTTTGTTTATTTTTTTTAGAAAAATAGTAGAAACAAATGAAAAAACACTTTTACAGTACAGTAATGGCTGTCGCACATGAGTGAAAAGCCAGTAACAATTAAAAAATACAATTTACAACAAAAACAACTTTTTTAAAGTGCAGGCACAAATAACTGCAATTTCAGTACAAAATGAGCATTTTAAGAAGCAATAAATGCCAGAAAACACGTGTTTAGGCAGAAATAGCAATAATCAGCAAGAAAAAAACAGAAAAAGTTACTTAAACACTCCAAAGTCTCTCCTTTTGTCTCTCTGGCAATGTAGGTCTCTCCAGGACACCTGGGCAGGATCTGCTGAGCTGATGCAAACACAAAAAACGCACAAATGCGGTTTTTATATCAGAAATATTAAAGAGCTAGAAATTAGCCCAAAATGGCCAATAAAACTACACTTTCTGGGCAGAAACCTCCCCTCCAGGGACAGGTAGGCTTTTCAGAGGTCCCCACTCTCACTGGTGAACAAAGAAACTTCATTTTGCCCAAGAAAGGTATGACTAACACAGAAGCTTAAACACAGTCCAGGTATCAGCATGTATTTGAAACTGGAATTTTCTAGCTTAGTAAAGCGGGAAAACAGCAAGTTTATTTTTTGTTTTTTTGTGGGGTTTTTTTTCAGAAAACAGTAAAAACAATTGGAAAACACTTTTACAGTACAGTAATGGCTGTCGCACGTGAGTGAGAAGCCAGTAACAATTAAAAAATGCAATTTAAAACAAAAACGACTTTTTTAAAGTGCAGGCACAAATAACTAAAATTTCAGTACAAAATGAGCATTTTAAGAAGCAATAAACACCAGAAAATGAGTTCTTAGGCAGAAATAGCAATAAGCAGCAAGAAAAAAACAGGAAAAGGTACTTTAACACTCCAAGGTCTCTCCTTTTGTCTCTCTGGTGTTGTAAGACTCTGCAGGATAACTGGGCAGGATCTGCTGAGCTGATACAAATGCAAAAACTGCGCACATGCATTTTTTATATCAGAAAGATTAAAGAGTTAGAAATTAGCCCAAAATGGCCAATAAAACGACAGTTTCTGGCCAGAATCCACTTCTCTAATGACAGGTAGTCTGTTCAGAGCTCCCCACTCTCAATGGTGAACAAAGAAACTTCCTTTTTGCCCAAGTAATGTATGGTTAGCACAGAAGTTTAAACACAGTCCAGGTATCAGCAAGTATCTGAAACTGGAATTTTCTAACTTAGTAAGGCAGGAAAATAGCAAGATTTTTTTTTTCTGAAAAACAGTAGAAACAAATGAAAAACACTTTTACAATACAGTAATGGCTGTCGCATGTGAGTGAGAAGCCAATAACAATTAAAAAATAGAATTTACAACAAAAATTACTTTTTTTAAAGTGCAGTCACAAATAAATGCAATTTCAGTACAAAATGAGGATTTTAAGCAGCAATAAACACCAGAAAATGGGTGTTTAGGTGGAAATAGCAATAAGCAGCAAGAAAAAAAAACAGAAAAAGGTACTTAAACATTCCAAAGTCACTCCTTTTGTCTCTCTGGCACTGTAGGCCTCTGCAGGACACCTGGGTAGGATCTGCTGAGCTGATACATTACACCACCTGCTCACCTGCTGCTGTATGTGGTGACATCCAGCAGGCACAGGAGTTTGTAGGTAAATGCATTATGTACTGTTCAGCCCTTACTTTGGATCCTTTCTGCAACATTATAGATATGGGATAGTGCAACTTTACTCACCATTATGAGGGTATGTAGTACAATATAGACATCCACACACATATTTATGTATATAACAGGAATGTATATATAAATGTAGCTGTGTGTGTGTGTGTGTGTGTGTGTGTGTGTGTGTGTGTGTGTGTGTGTGTGTGTGTGTGTGTGTGTGTGTGTGTGTATATATACATATACATATATATATATATATATATATATATATATATATATATATATATATATATATATGTGTCGACTTCATATGACCTAAATTTCATATGATCGAAATTCATTTGACTGAGACCAAATGACCTAAACTTTATTTGACCTAAATTTCATTTGACCTAAAACTTATTTCACTGACAATGAGCACTGGCAATCTGTAGAGCACCGTAAGGCAAGTAAAATGTATGTGCCCTGTTCCCCACTGTAGTGCGACCCTGGAGTTAAAATATATAGTTAGGGGGGTGTGGAGGGTGCAGCCACCCATATGGGGTGGGGGGTGTATGCCCCCCACAAAGTTCAGTTTTACTATACAATATAAAATCAAACTACAGAATATATAATCAAACTAGATGGGGGAGCTACACCCCCATACCCTCCAATGTGGGGGGCTGCCCCCCAACTATATATTCTAATTCCAGGGTTGCACTACAGTGGGGAACAGGGCACATACCTTTTACTTGCCTTACAATGCTCTACAGATTGCCAGTGCTCATTGTCAGTGAAATGAGTTTTAAGTCAAATGAAATTTAGGTCAAATGAAGTTTAGGTCATTTGGTCTCAGTCAAATGAATTTCGATCATATGAAATTTAGGTATTATGAAGTAGACCCATATATATATATATATATATATATATATATATATATATATATATATATATATATGACTGAGATGTATATTTTTATGTATACATAGGTATATATCTATTTGTATATACATAGAGATAGATATACTATCTATGGGAGAGAGCGATAATGACAGATAGACATGTATACATATGTGTATGTATAGACATATTTATACGTAACAGGTCATTTTGAGCAAGGGGCCACATAATTGTACTCTGTTTAAGTGTATGAGCATGCCCAGTGGGATTGTCAGTACTTATAAACTGACTCCAGGCCACACCTACCTGTACTCCAGTCTAGGAGTTTGTGTGTTACAGACAATGACATCTGTTCCTGTTTCTACAGTACTGCACTTCACTCAAATTGTCCATGGCATTCTTCAGCTGTCTGTTGTAATTAATATGTGACAGAGGTTAATAATGTTACACCACACACAGACAGTCTGTTTAATAAACAACATAATAATACCTCACATCCAAAAGATGTGGATACTTCCACATTAGAACCATGAACACCATCACCCATACTAACTTCCCTAGTCCACAGAGCTACACAAGCTGCCATACAGAAAGGAGTTATTCATTACACAATCAACAGTAGAAATAAATGCATTGTTATTCCTGTGTTAAGTGAGACATACAATGTGTGATCAATGTTTATGTTAATGCCCTGAGATTGAGCAGACTGCTGACATACCATTGATTAATTAGTATTAAAGCAGTTCTATGGGAACACTGCTGTTTTGGAGGTAGGAGAACAACACCACATGTTCTGCTGGGATACACAGTAGTCCAAATATTATGTAACCCCATTGTTTAAGATCTCCCTTGACTGATGTAGTGAATATTCCATGCATGAAGCCTTGTGATTATTAAAGTACACATGATAGTGGACTGGGTTTCTGTAGTCCCATGTGGATGTTACTTCTGTCCAAATAGCCCACAATATTTACTTGCATAAATGTAACAGATCCATACATACAGTACCTTATCATAACAATCCTTACAAGTACTGTTTAGGTTAGAGACTTACGTTGTGAATGCAGCAGTTGACAGAACAGTAGTTCAGGGCTGACTCTGTCTTTTACAAGCAGTACACAGCCAGCACATGGATAGGAACAGGTTGTATGGGTTGTCTGGCACCAATTTTAATATATGTATTTGAATAGGAGTAAGGTGTCAGTCCCTAGGTCCCTAGGTTGTCAGTGATTGTGCTATGCATTGTCTCTAAGCCAAAGCCAGGGCATACTGAGCATGCTTATGTCTGCCTATAGGGAGATCAGCAGGGTATTCTTCCTCTGAGTCTTCCTGTGACTGTGGCTGTGGTGACCTAGGCACTGGAGGGGGCTGTGTATTCCTTCCTTTTGCTGATCCTGTTGCAGCTGTTTCTGCAGGATCAGACTGTGTAGCATAGCACATACTGGGAACATATGTTCACATGTGGCTGGAGAGTACTGCAGGGCTCTACAAGATATAGCGAGGCACTGGAACCGTGACTTCAGAAGTCCAAACACATGCTCTATGATGTTTCTAGTTTGTGTGTGTGCCTCATTATGGCATTCTTCTGTGGTTGTGTGCATTTATGATGGGTGTCATCATCTACAATTTCAGGATGTAGCCAGCATCCCCCAGTAAATGGCCATGTTAGATGTCCCCCTAGCAAACATCTGGTACAGCTGTGATGCATGCCAGATATGGGAATCCTGAAAACAACCAGGGCTGCCAGCAGACACATTCAGGATAATCCCTTGTGCATTGCACATGACCTAGTAGTTGATGGACTGGTACCCCTTGCAGTTGACATTGATTTTACCCTTTTCAATGGGTGGTGCCTTGATGTGCACATGAGTGAAATCTATGGCATCCAGTATTTAAAGGTAGTGTGCTACATGGTAGAAGTGTTGCATATTGCCAGCCCTCACTTCAGCAGTGAGGGGAAAAGATATGTGCTCACTGGCATGTGATAGCATGGCATCCAGGAACTGGTGGATTATCCTGGATACAGATGCCTGTGAGACCCCCACATATCCCCAGTCAGTCTTTGGAAATTGCCTGTAGCTAATATCTTAAGGGCTACACATACCATTGTTTCCACTGGGATGGGTTCCCTTCTATTGGCTCTGGGTCTGAGTTGAGGATGACAGAGCTCAGTGAATTCCTGTAGCAGTCCCTGTCTATGCTGTAGAGGTCTACAATCTCCAGCTCAAGTAACCCCTGGAATGTTACCCTGGTCCTAAACACTCTTCTCCTTCTCTGCCAAGGCCTATTGTCAGCAGCACCAGTAGCACTGACTTCAGCATTTAGCACATACAGATGTAGCAGACCGGCAGCAGTGCCTAGCATTATCTCAGTTAAAATTCCCAAGTCTGTATTCCAATGGTCCAGAGTACTGGGGAAAATCAGAATGTAGGGTATATATATACATTATACAGCTCTGCTCTAGGTGCAGAATGTGTGGTTGGCTAACTATGATGCATTTCACCTGCTTATGATATAATTAACAGCATATAATGGCCCTATTTCAATGTGCAAGGCTGTGCACAGCACTACACTGCATAGCACAGCTTATACAAAGGTCACAATTGCTAATTGAATACATCCAGTATTAAGAACATGCTCAGCCTGGTAGCGCACTGTGCAAACACATGCACCTAAGTTTAAAAGAGCTTAGAAGTGAGAGGACACCCCCCCCCGATGTCAGCCACATTCTGTCTAAACATCAACATGGTGTAAGACCCTACACAAAGATGATATGCATACAAGATTACTCCTTTCTCCTATTCAATAACTCTACCTCATTTGCATACATAACCATGCTGACAGCCCAGAAATGACATGCTTTTAAACCCTATCACCCTAGCAAAAGCAGCAATGCACCATTGTAGAAATCCAATGCAAGGTCCTATAATACATTTCTGTCACACAGTATAAAATTATTTTTTTTTCCTTTTTTTTCTATTAAGCATGTTTGTGCACTGTGGTGTATAACTCAAACATGGCAAGGTTATTAAAAGAAATAATGTAACTTATTCCATTTAATCTTTCAAAAATACATAATAATAGTTTTGCTCATATGTGTATGTGGTATTGCATTTTCAAGGGATGTATGTTCACATTGTTGCAGCTTTACATCCCTTTTGTTTGTCTAGACTCCTGTACAAAGAATTTTTCTGTGTACACTATAGACACTGACACAGGATCTGAACAGATGCCTTTCCACTTGTTGGATTACTCACCTGCCTCATTTGCATGAGATCCAACTGCTTATGAGGCGATTTGCATGCCACGTAATTTTCCATGGTTGCGCAGGAGTGTGCGCCACTCAGCATCTTAATATGTTCACGTCTGTGTAAGCATTGCATCATGATGTTTACAGACAGAAAAATGTGTAGGCTTTATTAAATTCCCCCTAAATATATCCCATTACCTAACCCTTACCATAACCCTAAAGGTTTCACACACACACACAAACTATCCCCTTACGTAACCCTTATCAGAACCCTAAACGCACAAACACACCCACACACTCACACATACCTCCACACACACACACACACACACACACACACACACACACACACACACACACACACACGCACGCACGCACACACACACACACACACACACACACACACACACACACACACACACACACACACGCACGCACGCACACACATACACACACACTTGTACATGAATTCTCAGACCCAGCACTTACCTTTACTGATCAACCAGAGCTTGCACACAACAGCATTACATAACCAGTCCCTTCCTCTGCACATACAGAGTTTCACTTGTGTGGCACAAATTAGAGTTGATCAAGTGCACTACAACCACATACTATATATCAATAGCTAACACATGCCGTTTACCAATCTCCATTTTATACTTACTTTTATAGATGCATCTTTGACAGTAGGTGTACTGCCTGACTTCTCTTATGCTAATATCTAATTACCGCCTTAACTGATTGCTGGCACAGATCTTGAAACTACATTATAACTTATCTCTGTTTTAATTTCCATGTGATCACAACATTTTGACTCAAAGGAAGTGATGCAAAGGGTCTATATCACATCAGTGAATGCTAAAAATAGTGAATGCTGATATATCAAACAAGTCTGAAACCTGAAAAATGCGAAGGAATGGATCAGTGAATTTTTTTCCAGGGAAAAAATTTGGTGAGCCAAAAAAAAAGTATACTGTCTAAATTATGTGGGGTGCTTTGCACTCCACACACCCCCATGTGGGGGGCTGTGCCCCCCCACACACCCAACTTAAATATACCAACTCCGAGATTACACCACAGTGGAGAAAACAGCAAAGCCTGGGGAACGGCCTAGCAATTTTTTTTTTCCCCTGGGAAAAAAATTTGCTGATCTGTTCCTTCGCTGTTTTCAGCTTTCGGACTTTGAAGTTTGATATATCAGCGTTCGCTATTTTTAGCATTCGCTGATGTGATATAGACCTGAAGCAAATACTGCCTCTGTTACTGCTGCAATTTTTTTATTGTTTTAATCAATCATTTCTATTTTATAAATGCTTTACTATAATAACATTTTGTGTAGACTCTAAATGTAATATTACTTTATAAGGGATTGTACAACTTGGTACTTCGAGAACTACCTATTAATTATAATGACTTATACTATTATTAATAGAATTATCCATCATATTTGAATTGCACATGTACTTGAGACACCGATTGTTTTCTATGCAGCACATAAATTGTTCTATTAACTAATATGCAATAAACTCCATTAACCTGTGGTATCATTAGTGTCATTCTGGCAGAAGGTCATGTTTGAAATGGGTGTTTTAACATCATACTTACCAGGTTAAACACAGATAACACACTGTTCTTACAGAAATTATTTATTATATGTACTATATTTTTTAAAATAGTTTCTAAAATTTGACCGAGGTAATTTTCTATGCAAGTGCAAGTGGAATTCAGCCACTGACATGAGACATGGCTAAAAATGGTCTACAGATCATGTCACTTGCCAATAAATAAATAATTTTGCTGGCCCTACATATGGATATCTCATGACCATTGATCTCCCTAGTCTACTTGATATGCCATGGGGTCCACAGTTTGGTTCCCCTTGCATCTTTGCCACACCTACTTTTATGTTTATGAGCCTGGCAGAAATTGTCCTACTTAAACTGTTTCACACATACATGGACAGTTCTTAAGTAATGATTTCTGAAAATACATTTTCATGAGAAGTTTTCTGCTTTACTCATACCATGTCTTTTATTCCTCCTTACATGATCTGTAATTTCTGAGGACATTTAGTGTTCCTCAGTTGCACTCTCCATCTTCACTTAGCTGACTTATAACAGTACACATAATAGACTCAGTTGAAATTAGTAGTGTAGTAGTGTTAAAAAATGTTTGAAGCATTTTTTAAAGGTTGAAAAATAATTTCAGCAATTTGATGATTGACAGAGTTGATTTTTTCCACCACTTCCAAGTTAACATGCCCCTAGAAGACCAGCTTCTCACCACCAAATATTTATTTTATATTTAGAATTAAATATACCCTCTCTGATATGTACACTGGGTTATAGATGCTATCGAATTTCCTGCACCTTATTGCAGTCTCATAATATGTTTGAATCCTAACAGATAATCTCTGTACATGGGATAATATGGTGATATTATTAAACCAAGTGATGATTTCTTCACCACAGACATAATCATAAATTATATGTATATAGTAGAATTCTGAGAATGGGATGTATTTCTAAGTAGTCTTCCAAAAAAGAATCCCTCTCTTTTACAACTCCATCTTCCCAGAAGAATTTATCCAAGAATTTAGGAAAGGAGTAGTTCTCATATTTATATCATTACGTATATCTGACATAATTTTCTTAGTCAGGATTCTCTGAAGCCATTACCTGGCAAGGTTAACACCCATTTGACCCTATAGTTAATATTGCTACATACTCTGAGATAGAAGAATTGTGCTGATTGATAAATAATTAGGAGTTTAATACAGGTGCTCACATGCTAATAGCTCGTGACACAACTGCTCACTGCCACTTCCTTAAAAATAAATAAATAAAGCAACTGCTCGAACTCTCACTAGCACGATCTTCCAACTCTACCCAGCCCTCTCCATAACCTATCCTCTAACACTACATATCCCTACCAGAATAATAAAATGTAACCAGAAAACTTCCAACCAGTTGCCAGTCTGATACCACATTCCCTTACCCTAAACCTCCACTCCCCCTTCCTAACCCTAAATTTCCTGATCACTTCCTAAACCTAAAAAGTCAACCTTTTTTCCCTAAAGCTAAATTTCCATCTGGTTCCCTAAATTTAAAATTCCCTTCCTGATCTCTAACCTTAAAACTCCCTTCTGGCTCCCTAACTCTAAAATCCTCCCTCATTCCCAAAGCCTAAACTCTGCTCCTGCTCCCCCAGTGGCTGCTTGATTGAATGTATATTCAAGTTTAAGCATGAGCAGCAGCCCACATAAACTGCAAGGTGCTTGAGTTCCTGCTTTAAAGACAACAATTTTTAAACACCTAGGACTCACGCTCTTTTAACAGGCCCATAATTGGTCATCAGGCTTTAGTCGTCAGAAATATATGCACATTATAATTTTGAAAGATTACTCCATTATTAATGTCTCCAGTTTCTATAACTCTAAATTTGGTGAACATGCAGGGCATATCTCTATTGTTTTTCTTCTTGGTGGTATTTGGATATCTCTATTGTTGTTTAGCATAGTAGTTGAGTTCTCATATATCAGTTGTCGAGATATTAATTACTTATTCAAATGTAAATCTACAGACAATTAAAATTAGTCTAAAATTAAACTGATCCAGCAGAAGTAAATCTTGTTTTGCTGTATCAAAGAATAGAGAAAGAGTTTAGTCTTTAGTAGTTATCTTGTGTTTGGTGGCCTACTTTAAAAAAAAGGAAATCCATTGGGTTTCACGTTTTTAAAATGTTTGATGCTTTATAAGTTTTTAAGATTTTTGTCAATCTGCTGCCCCAGCAATACAGTTTAAAGTCTGGGAGTTTTAACCTACCATTGTCCTTAGGACACGGATATGGTTGTGGAATTTGGAGTCCCAAACAAAGTTTAATACTGTTTTATTAATCAAATTTAACATGCCTTATGGTGCTTTGGAAATCATGTTATTGATTGTGAACAATAGTCATGGAGAAAGGTAACATTCTGAAATGCCAGGACTGTTTAGTATGAGTCTTTGAATATCAAAACTAAATTTATTTAATTATTTATTTTACATTTATTGACTGGGTTAGTCCAACTGAGCTAAGTAGCCTTTTTTCAGTGGAGGCCCAGGGAGAAAAATGTAGACTTACATGTAGAAAGCCAGAGATTGTTCCACAGAACATTTCCCTTTCTCTGAGGTATGCTGATCTCTGAATTGGTATGTACAAGTTCAGGGGGTGTGAAGACCTTACCACCCTGCAAAAAACAACTTTAGTGGAGAAAAGTGATTTTAACATTCACTGTTCTCCTATTTATTTTTTCAGGATTTTGTGGCTTACTGTTACAAGTCTTGACATTTTTATAAGGAGACCTTGGAAAATGCTATTTTTTATAACTGAGACATTGCCTGTAGTTTAAAATGCTATTTCAGAAATCTGGCTAGACCTTTATTTGATTAGTTTTTTACAATTTTTCTAAAGCAAAATGCTGTATATGGTCATAGGTACATGCAATATCAAGGAGTTTGAACTGATGAAAAAATACTGCTAGGTTACTTAATTTACCCAAGTCTGACTTGTTCAAAAAATTGGAACTCCTACATAACAGTGAAAGGATGGCTTTATCTACATCTAATTTGTAATGTGAAACTAAGTTATAATCTTTTATTAACCCCTCTTGAAGTATTTTGGAGACAAAGGGTTTTCCAAACATTTTTCACAAATGCTGTCACATGTTGCAGTTCCTAAAAATCTTATTCTACTAATCAGAAAAATAACAAAACATTTTTTTGGTGTTTGTCAAATGAAGTAGTACATTTTTTTAGAATTTTTAGAAATGTGTACCAATTCCCATTATAGTAACTTTAGTTTATTCAACATTTTGATATGGAAAGCCACCTGTAGGCTTAATTTGAATACCCAAGTGAATGACATGAATTCTAGTAGCAATTCAATTTATTATGTAGTATGCACCATGCACACTTGAAAAATAATGGGAGAAGAGACAGTTTTTGATGAAACGTGAATTAATGTCAGATAATGATATGAGGACAAAAGCATTTGTCTAATTTACATTAAAGATCCATATATACAGTGTATATAAAAGCACTGTAAAGGAAGTTATTTCTTATTAATAGTCATCCCAAGAACAAGTAGACGATTATATTATATTACTAAGGCATTTGGTTGAAAGACTGCTATATCACAACCATATATTACTGTAAGAGGGTATTAACAAATATAATCAATAATTGGGGGAATTTACTGGCTAGTACAGAGGTATGTTAGACAAATGGTAGTCATACTTATTCTATAAATAGGAAGAAAAGAAATTGAAGAGACAGGCTTGAGCAAAGGAAAATGAGATAAAATCTTATACAGCTTATTCTCTTAGTAGCTACACTTCCAAAAAATTTCTTGAAGATGTCTTAACATGATCTCTCTTTCACTAAGCAATGTCCTAAGTTCATACTAATTATTTCTCATTCTATACATTTCTGAAAATTGTGTGTTTTTTTTCTGTTGTATAAACTATGGGGGGGATTCAGTAATCCTCCGTGTAGGACGAACGAAGCCCTACTCTGAGACTGCAGTCTAAGAGTTAGACGTCAGCATGTCATGCATATGCATGAGGGTGCGCTGACTCAACTCCCAGGTTAACATGGAGCATGTAGGAGTGCAGGGGGTGTGTCAGACTGCCGATCAATCCAAACATCCATGCCCCTGCAAGTGCCTAACTCTACAAATGTCAGGAGATATGAGTGAGTCCGCTCAAACGTGTATACCCCCAACACTACACTCCCCCACATTAAAATGCCCTGTACAAATGAAATAAAATGTAAAACAAATTTTTTTTAATTATTCCCGATATAGCTGCCCGTATTTGTGCATGTGTGAGTGGGTGTGCCCATTGCTTAGCTACAGTTAGCAGTTTAGACATCAAAGAGGATAATAAACCACTTATATGCAAATTAAGCCAAATAGCAATAGTGTAGTGGTAGAGCCTTCACACAAAGAGGAGGCATTCCTGGTTCGAGTCCCACCACTTCCCTCTCCATCTTCTGTAGGAAATCCGTGCATAAAAATAATTCTTGACATATACCTTTTAAATTATATTAAAATGCATTGAAATGGCCTATGTAGTGGTGAACGATATTTTAAATATATATAAGAAAGTGCAACGGTCATGCATAATAATGAATGCATAAGTAACCTATATTAAGCAATGTGAAGCACTGCTAAGCAACGTTTACCAGTATTAAGCACATTTAATAATAATTGCCCATAGGTAAGCACTGCTTTAACTAACGCAATGTAATTGCCCATAGCTAAGCACTGCTTTAACTAGTGCAATAGCTTTGTGCGGAGCTGCGCATCCTGCCAACTAGTGCAAACCAAACATGTTTGCGCAGAGGTGCACACCATGCTAACTAGCACAACATCGGGCAATGTAGGGTAATGTCGGGCAACATAGAGTAACATCGAGCAACATTGGGCAAAAATGAGCAAAGTTGGCTAAACACAGCCACACCCCCTACTGGTCAGGCCAGAAGTAAAATAAAAAAAGCAATGACAGGTCTCGAACCCAGGATAGTGTGCACCATAATCACAGTACTAATCCACTAAGCCATGACAGCATTTGATGTTCATGGACTGTCAACACACATATACATATGAATCAAAGTTTACCCAGTGCTAAGCAGGTGTGTACTCAGTTGAGAACTTTCAAATCTGGCCAGTCAAAAATAAGTGTGGGAAATGAGGCATATTTAAGCTCCATAGGTGGGAATACTCGCCATAACTGGTTGCAGCTCCCATCTGCAGGCAGCAATGGCTGGTGTCGGAGAGGGCTCTCACTTCCGAGTGCAACGGTGGGGCATTGAGGAGTCAAAACTGATGGTTTGGCTCCTCATCCATCGTCATGATGCTAGACTCCTGCAGGGCCAGTTCCAGGGCATGGAATACAAAGCAGAGGCCTGGAACCATCTCGCACATGAACTCTCCAGTGCCACAGGCGTCCCTCGGACTGGTGAGCAGGTTAGATGTCACCATGCAGACTTGAAGAGACGCAAGCAGGACCTACTGAACCAATGGATACAGGAGGCCCGTGGGATGCAAAATGCCCCACTACTGAGTAGGTAGCCATGGACTGAAGTATGTACAAATTGCTAGTGTAGTAGATAGTATGGATAGGTATATGTCTCAATATCACTTAATTTACTTCACAGCTGCAGGTGTCCATGCTGCGAATCAGCAAGCCTATGCAGATAGGTTGCTAAGGCTGCGCCACCAGGCAGGTTAGTAATTTGTCTGCATGTACTGTTTTATAAAATAAGTGAGAGAGTCTGGCTAAAAGTGTCTCAGCCCAATAATAAAGGTATAATAAGGGTTGAATAACCTCTCTGCATGAACTGTCACGTAAAATAAGTGAGAGAGCCTGAAAAAGAGTGTTGTAACCCATTAATAAAGGTATAATAAGTCCTGAATTATTTCCCTGCATGTATTGTTATATAGAATAAGTGAGAGAGCCAGAAAAAGAGTGTTGTAAATCATAAATGAAGGTATAATACATCCTGAATAAGATGTCTGCATGCACTGTAATAACAAATAAATGAGAGAGCCACTAGAAAAGTGTGTAATTTAATTAATAAAGGTATAACACCTGTAGTGTGTCCGTGTCACCTTCTTTGAAATGTAGATGTACTCTTGCAGTATAGAAATAGTAGTGTTGTATTAAGCGCTGTCAACCCACACTTGGTTAGGCCCATAGAAAGAGTACGAAGGGAGTGGCTGTATCTTTTAAGCATATATACAGTCCTCAACTGTAGTTTCAAGGCTGGCATGTATAGGTAAATCTGGCACATGAGTAGCTTGTAATTGTGTGCACCAGAAATGTCAGTGTGCTGCAAACAATGTAGGGGGCTGTTAAAATTTAACTGGTAATGTCACCTGAACACATCCAGATATGTAGGCATATGAATATAAATAAAATATACAAATACGTAGCAGTAACATCTGCATCCTGGACAGTCTGTATATTAGATACAGTTCAGGTACATAATTAACTAGCAAAACACATGCCACAATGTACTAGCCATTGCCCAGTGTAATAATACATGTAGTGGATATATACCTGCAGTCAATAGGAATGTAGTGTAAACTATAAGTTCATATAAGTTGTTAATGGAGGTATCTTTTTACACCTTACTGTATACACATAAACAATGCAATTCCACACCTCAGTGGGTATATGTAATCTCAAAACATCTGTTGGGACATATGTCCAATTGGTTTATAAACATCTGCATAACTTTGATGCATGTGCCCTGTTCAAACACCACAATCTTGGTGGCCTGTTGCCACCAATCATTCCTGCATGCTGTTGGAATGTTCACTGCCGTTCAATATATGCATGTGTTATGCTTGCTGTTCAACTGCTGGAACTCTGGTGTGTTGGGTTAATGGGAATATTACTGCATGCTGTTACAACTAATTTGGAATGCTGTTGGCTATGTTGTCATTAAATACACCTAAGCACAGAACTTATGGGAAGGCCGGTCCCAGCGGACCCACCTGTCCCACCTCAGCTGGCGATTGCACCTGGCACCAGCAGGTTCAGTGCCCAGCCCTGGACCCCCTCCTCCTTGGGTCCTGTGCCACCTTCAGGTGGAAGCGTTGCAGGGGATGGGGCTTGTCCCCCCGTGCAAGCGTGGCCGGAGGAGGGCCACCTGTCACTCTCAGAAAGGTCCGGGCTGTGGTGCGTACGGAGATCCAGCGTTCAGTCACTGATCCCCTACGCCAGCTCAAGGCAAGAGTGGCGCAACTCACGGGTGAGACTGCCCCTCCTACGCAGCCCCCAGCACAGCCACCCTCCAGGCTGTGAAGGTGCAGTGGTGACTGCCCATAGGTGGGGATCTCAGTGCCACTCTTACCATCTGTGGGCTCATGGGCTTGTGATTTGCAAACATCCTTCCCAGTCAATTGTGTTCACCCACCCCATGTGTCATATTCTGCCCTGTATGCGTCTTGTTTGTTTTGTCTGTTTACCTCCCCAACCTACCTCCAACAACATACCTACTTCCCCTACCTCACATTCCACTCTCACCTGAAAAAAAAATGGGCAATCTGCTGCCACAAAAAAATTATGCCCCGTACATAGCTGCCCATTTTACACAAATGTCCGCTGGACACAGACACTGAAATTCAATTGGCACTACAACATACTTCATTGTCCTCACCCCTCTCTCAGGGGTGGAAGGTTTCAAAATTCCCTCCAAATTACTAGTATATTCACAGCTGTTGCTGTTAAAGAAATGGGCAGCTATGGACCTTCCCTACACCCGTCCTGCACATCCCAAGCTGTTTTCCCTACTGTCTTTCCCTCTTTGTGCCCCTTTTTCACCACTTTCCTATCTCCCCATTTTCTTTTCTTTCAAAGAAATGAGCACGGGGGTTAGCGGGAGTAAGCACTTGTAAGCAGTAGTAAGCGGGTTTAAGTGAGTGTGTGCATGTGTGAGCTTAGCTAAGTATTGCAAAGCATCACGCAAACCTGCGGAAACCCGCTTACAACTGCTTAAAAGTGCCTTAGTCAGCCTGCATATGAGGGGCCTTGTTCTGCTCAGCATCAAAATAAAACAACACTGTCAGTCTCGAACCCCGGACCTTGGACACACTAGACTGCATGAAGTACCACTAGGCCACAGTAGATATACAGTTAGATGTTGCTGAAATATATATATATATCATGCATCAGAATGTGTGAATATAAAGGAAAGGTAGGAATGCCATAACACAAAACCTGTTCTGTGGAACTATACCAGCAGTTGTTGTGGAATTGCATTACATGACTGTGATAACAGAACCAGACATTCTAGCAGCACTTCACAGCCCCCACACAGTATCATAGCAGGACAATCCCCACACAAATGTACAAAATACCAGTGTGTTCAAGGTACAGCAAGGATGTAATTGAATGTGAAAGGATGAGAGCAGTCACCACGAATAAGTCACCATTTTTTAGAGTGTAGTAAGTTTATAGTGATTCACAGTTATGTGTTTAATTTTATTTGATACATATCTGATTTGAGATTCTTTATCTGGTGGTCTACATATCAAATCAGAAATATGTTATGTATCAAGTATGTATGCACACTATTTGTAGCATACTAACTTGTAAAGAAAATAGCCATTTTCCTATTTTCAATGTATTTAGAACTATTATTAGCATCTGAGGGTGATCGATTGTTATGTCCCATATGAGTAAATAGTTGTTCCCTTTTGGCTGGGAGTGACCTGACTGAAGTGCCGTTATTCAACGTTCGCCATATACACTACATTGTTGGCACTAGGACCAAGGAGACCACTTACTAACTTCTTGAGGTACCTCATTGGTGCTCTGAATACATGTGACACCATATGCGTACAGAAGGAGGAGTTGACTTTATAGCGAACAACATATTGTTGACGTCTTGATATGCATGCATTTTTAAACTAACTGTGGATTAAGTTTTCTGTTTCATTAAGTCATCTGCGACCATACCTCTACTATAGATGCTTCCTTATAGGTTAACCTTATAGGTTATAGGTTAATACACCAGTTGATCAGCGATGGAATGTATTTGTAAGTAATATTCCGTTGCAGTTGGTATCGCAATGAGTGACGAGTGTTAATATTTGTAAGAACTAATGTATATATGTTTTTAGCAGCTTAAATAGAAATCTGATTGCTTGAATTTAGTTCTGTCCGTTATTGGAGCATGTAAACATCGTTGCTTTGTTGGCACGATCGTTTAGGTGACCTATGATTCTTGGTGAATTGTGAATGAGATATAATGTGTTTTTTAATTTGATTCCGTTTCTATGGATGCCAATTGTTTTAATTGATAAAGTGTGTTAATTAATGAGCCCGCCAAAATGTTGGGTATATATATCTGGTGACTTGCATTGGATTAATGTATCTGATGAAGCATAGCTTGACTATGCGAAAGCGCTCATTTTCCGTTTTGGAATAAATGATTTTTTACAATTCTACTTTGACTGGTTTTGGACGTTAACGTGGGCTACTTTGGATTTTATATACAATGGTGACTTATTCGTGGTGACTGCTCTCATCCTTTCACATTCAATTTCATCCTGCATTTGGTGAGAGCGTCTTCAGCAGTGAGTTGTGTTCTTTTGTATCGTTACAGCAAGGATGTAGCTAGGCATACTCAGTATTGGAATTGTCCAGCTTCATGAGCATCCTGTGATAATGTCAACAAAATAAAAAGCACAAACAGTGCAGAAGTGAGTACATTAATATCCACAGTATAGCTGTTCCCAAACAGTTCATGTGCCAAATGGAAACATCTCAATAACTACATATGTATGGCAGCTAATTGTAGATGTTGTAAAGAAACACCATACTCCCATGCATCTTGTGTTAGCATTTTTAGGGGTGAGTACAATTCTACACTGTCAACTGTGTACTGGAAGAGGCAACATTCAGGTCTGAGTACAACATACAAATAACTGGCTACACCCTTACCAACAGTTAGAAGAAGTATACCAACCTTCTGACTTATACAACGGTGTCCACAGCAAACAAGCATGGTCCCCACTCTGAAATTCTGAAAGGGCTATGCCTACCTGACCTAGCAATTTATAGCACTGGGTTGCTATGACAGTGAGTACTGCAAGTACTGCACAGCAGGCTGCATGCAATTGCCAAATGGTGGTCACCAATTGGTACAGAGGCCATCACATGCACATGTGCAGATACCTATAAAAGCAGTCTGTACTTGCTGTCCACACATGCAATCATTCCATTGCATGTACAGAGGGAGAGAGAGAGAGAGAGATAGCAAAAAAAAAAAAAAAAAAAAGAAAAGAATAGGTGATGTAAAGTAAAGAAATATAACAAAAGGAATATATTGAAAATAAATCAGTATACTGACAAAAGAAATTATATTGAAAAAAATGTATTGAACATAAACTATATTGAAAAAAAACATTGAAATAAAATATATTGAAAAAAGATTTGAAAGAAATAATATATATATATATATATATATATATATATATATATATATTGAAAAAGAAATATATTGAAAAAATATATATTGAAAGAAAATATTTAGAAAAGTTAAATATATTGAAAATAAAAATATTGAAAATCAATATATACTGAAATAAAAATCTATAAAAGAAAGTTCCTGAACAGTAAAGGAGGTATTGAAACCAACACCTATAATGGAAAAAAAGTTTACCAGAATATACGAACACATACAAAGAAAAGGTATGTAACAGCTATGTATTTACTGGAATGTAGTAGATGTTTATGAAGAGTACTCTATATAGTTGGAATCATCCATATGTGGCAGTGGTATGTATCGATGCACAGATGGCCTGCATAACCACTGCCATGGAGAAACGAGTGTGTTGCTGAGTGCAGTGGGATGTGACAGTGACATATGTAGTCCAGCATTAAATGTCAAACATGTGATCCATGTTATCTGTGTTCTGTACAGTAGTGTGTACAAAGTCTATTTGGGGTAGTAGCCCATACGGTTATGCAAACATGGTTGTGACAGAGTAAAAAATGCATGATAGTCATATTAATGTGTAGCTTAGCACTGGCAACAGCTGTACCAGGCTAGTATGCTAATTCAGCATCAGCAGCTATGTATACACCCTCTGATATTACTGTGTGCTCACATGTGACACCTGTTTATGTTGCAGCAAGGCCCAACAGGTCAGCCGTGAGGTACATGTACTTACAACAGTGTGGTCCTTGTGTGTGTATGGCACACACATATGGAGAGATCTGTCCATGTCAGATATATTAGCATCTGTACATGTGCATTGAGCAAGGGACATACTGCAACTGTTTGTGAACGGTGGATATATATATGTTGTTGAAGGTTGTTATGTACATATTTATATGTAGGTTGTAGTGTGTGGCAGACCAGACAGCATACAGTGCTGGTATATGACATGTAGTGCTTAAACACTGTGGGTATGATTCATCAGGTTTGCAGTGTTGCAGCCAGTGAGGCCTGCTAAAGCTACATGGGCTGAGAACACCTTAAACGCATTCTGCACAATACTGTGCAATGTTATGACATAACTGTATACATCACAACCTTCCCATACTTGATATACCCACCATGACAGGTGGACTGTATATGTGCCTATATGTATATCTATATGTACAGCAATGGATGTCCATATGTATGTGTGTATATAGATATATTTATATACATATATATATATATATATATATATATATATATATATATATATAGACAGAGAGAGAGAGAGAGAAAGAGAGAGACTAGGTCATAATTACTGCAACAGATGCCTGGTGACAAAGCCATGGACTCAAACTCAATGTTGACACTGAATTGGCATCCCTCCTTGCAAAGACTCAGTACCCATGAACTACCACATAGGTGGTAGTCTACTCAACACCGAAGGTGTGATAAGAGACCATGGGACATAGGTGGACATTATTCTCCCCTTCGATAGTCAGAGTGCCACACTAGTCATGCGATCCAACTACGTGGCACACGTCATCATAAAAGGTGTGTCATCCAGGGAAAAATAGGTCAGTGTTCTCCTCTACTCCACACACATAAGACCCAGTATAGAGTACAATGCCCCATGTGGTATGTACCTCACAAGACATCTACAGCAAGTGGAAAGGACACAGACATACTTCACAAAGAGTGATACCGGTGACAAAGAGATGCCCTATGCAGACCATCCCACAGACCCACAACTACACTGTGTGGCATACCGCCTACCCATAGGTGACCTCTGACTGACATACTAAGCTATGTCAAACCCAGATCTGTTGGACATGCTCCACATAAATAGATCACAATCTGCATGAGCCACACACTCTTGGGACCCAAACTCTTTGACCACAATAAACAGCAGATGCTGGAGGATAGATCCCTATCTCAGAGACATCCCATACTCTGGAACTAACCAACTATTCATAGCAAACAAAACTCCTAATTACCAGTTGTCATAAATAATCCTGGAGACTGTATGGGAGATAGAGAATACACCCAGGCAATCACCTCAGTGTCTCTGCTTGACTGGGCCACATGAAATTTAAATACCTGTGTGTCAAAGGCCAGGGTAGTGTATGGCTAGAGTTCTATAGGCCCTAGGACCAATAGCCTCTTACCTACCTATGAAGTGATACACACCCACATGTACTTGTCGCAATAATCGATATGTGAGGTGACTGAGTGTGATGGTGAATGTGTCGGTGAATGTGTCAGAGTTCGGTATATGTGTGATAGCTTAGTGGGAAACAGTTTCAGTCATGGTATTATGTGGCCCAGCTGTGATCACAGCAAAAGATGTGTATGCAATTGTTAGGCAGTAAAAGCAGCATGCCATACGGTCTGACATAGTCCCTTGTTGTCGACTGGGGCATCCCATTGTAGGCTAAAACAGTACATGTATGCTTATTGGGCATTACCGCTGGTGAATCCAACTCCTGTATGAACTGTAGTACTACCTGCATCTGTATGCCTAAACAACACAGTATGGTGTACGTGCACATTTATTGGAACCACTGTTATGTGTGTTCCCTGTAGACCTCACAGATTACATACCTCAGGCATAAGGTCTGGTAACTACTGACACACAGTACTGTAAGGTACACAAGTAAAGGTCACCTGGGTCACCATACCTTTGTGTCTGTTATGTATGTCTGCTGTGTGTGTGGGTATGCCTGTACCATGGCCTTGGTCATATGTGTGTTACAGGATATAACTGCATATCTAGCAACATGCATAGTCTAGTACAGCGGTATGCCACCTATATTAACGAATGTGCACATATGTTAGGCAGGGGTCTGCAATCAACGACTAGTGTGGTATACTGGTAATACTGTCAGTGGACTTTACATTCATTGCAATGGATTACATATTTCATGATGCATTAGCATGATATATACCTCCTGTGGCTAGGTGGTGCATTGTGTCACATACAGTGTGCCATGTACTGTTGTATAGTCTTACATACTGTTATAACTTTGTTGCTGTGCAAAACATGATTTGATATATAGAGTGTGCCAGGCACTGTGAGGCATCTGTGTGTTGAGAACTGATATGTGGTATTGAAAGTGTGTATCTTCTGACAGCCAATAGGTTGCTATATATGGCAGTTAATTTATATCTGTACTTTAGAATGTCACATAGCGCTCGGTGGTGTTGCTGTGGTACCGTTGTCGCCTCACAGTAAGACGATGTCCGGTTCAATTCTCAGCTAGCGCGTCTTCTGCATGGAGACATGCGTGAATGGGCGTACCTTCATTGAAGGTTGTGCGTCAGGGCTGGTAACTCGGCACGTAAGAATCAACTACCAATCATTAGTGGACCGGAGTTCCGCTGTGGCGACCCCTAACCGGGAAAAGCCGAAAGACGCAACAACAACAACTTTAGAATGTCACGTGTGCCACATGACTTGCTCACACATATTGTTTATTTGTCTTCCAGGGTAATGTCCCACCATCGTAACCCGGCATATAGCACATCTGAGGAGGAAGCCATCACAGCAAGCCTGGTGCAGCACTATGTGCTGCTGTTCTCCAGAACCAGCCAGGACCAGCATGAGCGGGCTGCGCTGTGGCAAGATCTTGTCCATAGGGTAAATGACATAAGCATGCATAACCGGAAATATGAGCAGGTACGCCATCACTGCATAGATTTAATTAGACATGTCCAGCAGCATGCATCTGATATCCGCAGACAACAGCTTGCCACAGGTGGGGGGGTAGCCATGCATCCCCCCCTCATCAACAGAGTGGAGGAGCTGCTCCTGAGCCAGGTGTCTCCTGGTCAACAACAGCCACAGCAATTAACATGTATCATCATGTAGGCTGGAGCCACACAGCAAGTTGACATGGAGCGTGCAGGTAACATGGCATAGCTATAGAATACTGTTACCTCTATTGATAGAGCATGCTTATGTGAGATGTGTACTGTGTAGTTAGACGATGTGGTGCCTAGTGTTGTGCAATACTAATAATTAGGAATATAATCTGTAGGCCTGTGACTGTCCACCATTGTACTACTGTAAGATTGCAAACACACAGTAGCAATGCCACAGTTATTGCCACTGCCAAAGTGTCTGATATCCTTGTAGGTCCCACTGGTGTAACAGCAAGGCAGCAGAGCCATGGTGGTGAGTGTGTTATACCTTTAATTTTGCTAATTAAATGTGCATGTCATAGGTGAGGTGTAGACTATGTACACTTAACACACCTATGCATAATGCATGCTGTGCATGTTTGCTGTGAGACTATGCACATCCTAGTAACGTGGTTAGCTGCCTAAAATACATACAATACACAGAGCATCCCACACAATTGTGGCAACACTGTAGTGAACATCGGATAGGCAGAGTAGATACACATGCACACAACTTACACACCGTTGCCATATGCAGTACACGTTAACATGCTACACATGGTGTATTCAGACACCCACTGTAAGGTCACACTACAGTATCCCAAACCTCATCCACACAGCACACTTAATATACCTGAGGGGTATACGCCTCACATGTGGCTGTGCAACACTCTTTAACACATAACACATTCATGTTAGGCAATTCCCCCTATTGGGCACCCCACAAACCCATGTAACAACTGGCCGTGAAATGGTGAATGTAGCCATGGTACTACAGTTCAGATACAGCATGCTATGTGCCGGTCTGGCACACATTAGTAGCCTTGAGTGACCACATGATGCTGCATGATGATGGCTCATGGTACTACACCCCATCCAGTAACAATGGCCACAGTAATACACATATCATGAATTGCTATGCACCTCAATGTTGTGTGTGTGCAGACATATGCACCTATACGCAATATGCATAGCAATCCCCATTTGTAGAAAGTGACACACATATGTCTTGTAATGTTATGGGGTGTATAGGTCACATGACATACATTGTGTATTTGTGATGTTTCATGTTGCAGTTGTGTGGTGGCATGCCATGTCATGGCTGGCAGTGGCATGTACACAATATGTCCTACACTCACCATAAACACTGTACAATGGCTATGTTGAGCAATGGTATTCCATCAGGTATAGATGCACAACTCATCCTGTGTGTAGACATAGCATGCATGTGCTACACCTGTGTCCACAATCATCTGCTAAAGACACAGATGCTCTAATCAGTAATGGATATCTATGTGACACACTGATACACATCCAGCCATGGTATGTTTACCTGTGACTGATGGTGCACAGGACATTGCAGGCCTTTTAATACCTGCACAGCAATGTTGTGTCCATGTACACATTGCGTTCCAGGGTGAGGCCATTCACTGAACAAAACACACATGCATCAAGGCCATGTATACTGTTACTAGCAATGGCTGTCTACACTCACACTGCATGCTGCTGAGCAACACATGTCCTGCATGCTGTCACATTTGCTATAAATGTTTGGCTTGTGATACTGTACCCCAACATCACACGCTATTGAGTATGTTCGGGATTGCTGGTGGTGTGTGTGTGTTTGTGTGTGTGTGTGTCTGTACTATTGAAGAGTGTGCATGTGTGCATGCGCGCATGTGTTCATGTGTGCATGTGTTCATGTGTGCATGTGTTCATGTGTGCATGTGTTCATGTGTTCATGTGTGCATGTGTTCATGTGTGCATGTGTTCATTTGTTCATGTATGTATGTGTGTATGTGTGCATGTGCTCATGTGTGCATGTGTGCATGTGTTCATGTTTGCATGTGGGCATGTCTGCATGTGTTCATGTGTCCCTGTGTTCATGTGTCCCTGTGTTCATGAGTTCATGTGTTCATGTGTGCATGTGTGCTGAAATCATGTACAGGTCGTAAAGTGTGTTTCCTGTCTCCCTCTCACAGGTGCTGATACTGGGCTGGTTCAATGCAGCAGGGAAACTGATGTCACTGAGCATGACAGTGACAATGATGATAGGTGTGTTGAGGCACAGGCATGTTTGCCAGGGTCTATCGTTGGGCCACCAATCAACACTACACAAGTGTCCACCCCATCCATGCACACAGTCATACTGCCATTACATCCATCACCGATGCCCTTAGCAGAGGGACAGCGTACAGCTGGTATTGGCCAAGACTGTGTGGTATCCATGGCACAGGCATCCTGACACAGCAGCCATACCCAGATGTCTGGAAGGGTGCAACATAGGCAGATGTCCAGGGGATCTCATCGGAGCACTGCTGCCCATCATGCCACTGGCAGACATGCCACAGGTCTAAGAACCTCACGCATGTTTCAGGCTGTTATGGAGGCACAGGCACATATGGAACGGTACACCAGACAGGGACTGAGGGCACAGAGAGCACATAACACCGCCGTAATAGACAGTAACCATGACCTAGCTGGTGCCATCCACAATTACACTGAGGTCACCGATTGATGTTGGGGAGAGACACTAGATGTCCTCCGCAATGTCATGTCCATGTGTCAGGACAATGCAGGATTGTTGAGTCGTCGACGTGGATGTATGCCAGCAACATCAGCAGCTGGCAGTCGTCACAGGCATCCCTCGAGCAACAGCCACTCCCGTAGTGCCAGCATCAGCCCCAGCAATGTTGGGGGTGGGCTATCCATAGAACATCCTAGAAAACCACGTGCATGTGGCTCTGGACAGTCCCAGCAGGGACCTGGGTCCAGTGTACATCCATCTACCTCTGGGGATAGTACCCAGTCTGGCTTGGTACCTGATAGTGTCAGTAGCACCCCTGCCGGGCACAGGTACAGTATCCATGGCCAGAGACGGTGATCTGTAAAGCCTCGAAGGTACAGTCTGTGGCTGTCCCACAAGTACCCGTATGTGGCAACCGCATGGTGTAACTGTGTGCATGCAGACACACACACACACACACACACACACACACACACACACACACACACACACACATAATCCAGACACCTAGGGCTAACACATACCCACACTCATTACATCAACATTGGCCCATACCATTATTCTTGCCCCTCACATACACACACACACACACACACACACACACACACACACACACACATACATGTTGATTGGATGGCTCACTGTAGGCCTCTGGCAGACCAGCAACACACCCTGTGCATATGATGAAACCTGTGCCACCTCCTGTCATCTGTAACATCGATGCAGGAACAGGCTACCATGGTGCTGATGCACAGGGTGTCATTATAGCAATATAGCAATGTTAGCATGTAGTCAGCAGTAGAGTGCAATGATATGCTTGAGCAGGCATGATGCATTAAAGCTATGATTGTCATTGTAGTGTGGTTTACACCAGTGTTAGTTCCAATTGTATATTGTCCACCCATGTGCTACTTGGCTGATGTGTGCAATAGTGGCAACATGTGTTATTGAGTGGACAGTATGTGTGGGATGTGTGTAGCACATATTTGCAGGTGTACAGTTGTGGTAATGGAGGAGGTGCACTGTCTGCATGTATGTGCATAGTGGACACATGGGCAGGGTGACATGCTCTGTATTACACAGTAACACTCCATAGTTTCTATTGGTGGCCCGTATGCATTGTACTACACACATTTTGGAACCTGACTACACATGTGTGTATTACATGGTTTGACACTGTGCTGTGGGTGATACTGTTACTATCTGTCATTGTTTTGCATTCTGGTAGTATACATGACTTCAACAGCCTGACCATAACCAATCGTTAGATGATGTGTTGACAACTGACACACAGATGTAGGACACACAGCAACATTTGGATCTTTCAGGTACTATACTATGCCAGTAACCAGTGGTATTTGGCTGCACCCATTACTGGGACCACTCCTGTTCGGCATATGGCTGTCTTAGGTACAAGCAATCACAGTAGGAATATGTCTGTCCATGTGTGCTAATGCATACTGTGGCCTATACTGCATTCTCCAGGTGACACACACATACTCCACAAGGATATCATACAGACAGATACCTGTTGTCGAACCCATGCTGTAAAGCTATCGGCGAAACTAGGCGTAATCTTCCACCTTTACAGAACATAATATCCCCACAGTACCACATAGGTAGTAGCCACCAACATGATGAACTGGTACCGATGTGTACATGCAACCTAGTGTTATGTCATCTCACCTTTGATAATCACATTCCCTAAGGTATTTTGAAATCCCTTGGTGGATCACATAAGCAAGAAGGGGTCTGCATGCATGTCCACACAGGTTGTTGTACACTTATAGTGCATAGTCATCATTGACAGACTCTGCTGTGTTTGAACAGGTCAGACATATGCCTCGGCCATAAACCCTCACTCACACAATTCAAGAGAAACCGTAATGAGTGTGTGTGACACGGATGACCTAGGCCAGGCATCACTGCAGTGGCTGGCCTTTTCACAAGCATACAGATGTGACCTAAGGTCTGTGAAGCAGCAGCACAGTTTGGCAAAGATGACAACTGTGTACTTGGACAAAGCAGGGCACACACATGCAATGATTGAGGTAGCATGTACGTATATCTATTTGCCTCACAGCTACCTCACATGTGCTATGCCTACTGATATGTCATACGGTGGTAAAAGCAAAACCCCCAACACTGTCACACACATAGAGCACATACACTCACCAAGTGCAGGATTCAAACCCCTACCTAACTACTTCATGATACTAGAGGAGTACACATTAATGCAACGCGCTATACACATTACTGGGGGTTCTCTTTTCCACAGGTATATTTGTAGGATGGTGACATCAGACTTGACAAAGAATGGTTTAATACCTTTAAGGTGTCTGACTACTCTCCTAAAAGGTTGCTTCTTCCCAAGGAGACCACACACAAACACACAGTTGTCAAGTGCAGGATTCAAACCCCTACCTAACTACTTCATGATACTAGAGGAGTACGCATTAACACGATGCGCTTTGCACATTACCTGGTGTTCTCTATTCCACAGGTATATATGTAGGATGGTGACATCATCAAACTTGACAAAGAATGGTTTACCACTTTTAAGGTGTCTGACTACTCTCCTAAATGGTTGCTCCTTCCCAAGGAGACCACACACAAATACACACACACAGTTGTCAAGTGCAGGATTCAAACCCCTACCTAACTACTTCATGATACTAGAGGAGTACGCATTAACACAATGCGCTATACACATTACTGTGGGTTCTCTTTTCCACAGGTATGTTTGTAGGATGGTGACATCATCTGACATGACAAAGATTGGTTTAACACGTTTAAGGTGTTTTACTACTCTCCTAAAAGGTTGCTCCTTCCCAAGGAGACCACACACAAACACACACACTTGTTGAGTGCAGGATTCAAACCAACACCTCACTACTTTATGATACTACAGAAGTACGCATTTACACGCCATGCTATACACATTACTGTGAGTTATCTTTTCCACATGTTTATTTGTAGGATGGTGACATCATAGGACTATACAGAGTGGGTTACATTAGGTGACATTAGGTGGGCTACATTGAAGGAATGTCTAAACACCTTGGCCATGTGTTCATCAAAGGGGAGTTTACTATCTACCTGTGTCCCCAGGGCCATAATGACTTTCTCTGTACATACTGGATTACCACCTATGTGGTAATTTGTGTGCACTTTGTTGTACCCAAATGGGATGACTATGCATTCTTTGGCATTCAGCTTCAGGGCATTCTTTTGACACCAGGTATCTATCTCTGTAAGACACTTCTGGAGGATGTCTGTGTTAGCTGTACCGTCAATTATGGATCACAGTTACCATTCATCTGCAGAACTGTTCAGCCATACACCTCTTGTGCTTGCCTGTACCTCTGAGCAGTATCTAATGAACAGGTGGGGTCCCAGGACCAAGACCTGTGGGATGCCATTTGTGACTGGCTTAGAGTTGGACATGGCACCAGCAACTCTGAACATGTGTGTTTGATCTGTGAGCCACCTGGCCACCCATCCTGTGACATAGTTGTTAATGTTCCAGCTGGTACGCTTGTCCATGGTGACAGAGTGGGGAATGGTGTGGAAAGTCCTTTGTGTGGTCCGGGTGGCCTGTGTGGACTACTTCCACCTCCATCTATGTCCTTGGTATGCTTGTGTCTGGACAATGAATGTAAGTGCGGGTCTAGTTCCTCATGGGCCTAGTGTAGGACGCAGCCTGGGACACCATCCAGTAACATTGATGCTGTGTTCTTAGCTTTGGTGAGGGCTGTCTTTACCTGGATGTCCATGACGTCTGGGGCTCTGCATCCTTCTGTGATGGACACAGGCCGTTTCGGGGGTGATGGGGGGAGTGTACACTGAACTTGTCCCCCTGGATGTGTTCAATGAAAGTTGGTTTGTTGTTTTTCTTTCCTATTTCAGTAGCTGACAGCATATTTGGAAGTTGACACCAACATGTCTGGTATAGCTACCGAAGGCTTTGTGGTTGTTATTCTTACATTCCTTGGCTATTTGTCTTTTGAAACTGTCCTTGGATATTTTATGAGCGATCATTGTTTCCCCCTGATAATGATCAGTGCTTCCATTCCTTTAGTGAAGTTGCCTCTATCATGTGTTCGTTTCCTCCTTCTGTTGTCTAGCTTATTTATGGGCAACAGCCACATGATTGTTGTCCTATTTTTGGAGGACTGCATCTTGGTTTTATTTGTAATGTCTCATTCCATGCATCCCTGTAGATGATCATAGGATGCACTTGTAAATGATTCTGCAGATTGTATACCATTATCCTATAGCAAGAGTGCTTTGGAATGCTCCACTTTGGTCTTGGGAAGTGTGCAATTTGCTTTTGCAAATGTCTTCACAGTGGTTTCATTGACTGGGTGGGGGTGCCGGATGTGGATGTCCAGTGTGAATACTTCATGATCTCATATTACCAGCGAGGGGTTTATCTCTGTAGTGGAACACTGGTACCCAATTTTGGTGATGATCATGTCCAGTATGTTGTCACCTCTAGTGTGTGTGGTGACCAGCTGTTCCAGGGTGTTAGGGTTTTTAAACTCTAGGAAACATTGGGTGAAGTACGTTGTACATGGCTAATTCCACCACTCACTGTTTGGGTAGTTGTAATCTCCTCATATAATGGTGGTTGATAAGACCTTTATACTTTCCACTGTTCTCCGGAATACTGAGTGAGGTTCCTGAGACAAGGTACATGAGCTGTAGCAGGCTACAATGTGATGGGCAGCTTTGGCCAATGTTAGTTGCACTTGCCTGGTCTCCTAGGCCTCATGCTCTGCCACTAACCTGAAGGTGTGGGTATCCATAAGGTAAATGGGTACACCCCTTCCTTTTGTATTTCACTCGTGGTTTTGGGTCCACAGGTCAGAGGGATTGGGAGTGTTTTACGTGGAGCATATCCAACAGCTCTGTGTTTGACATAGCTTTGTATGTTAGGCAATGAACACCTCTGAGAAGGCGATATGCAAGGGAGTACGGATGGAGCATTTTGAGATGGTCTGTGTATGACATGTAATTCAGGCCACTAATGCTCTTTGTGAGGTATGGCTGCTGGCCTTCCAGTTGTTGTAGTTGTCGTGTGAGGTACATAGCAGCAGTGGTGATGTACTCTGTTATAGTTCTAGTGAGTGATGAGTAGGGGGGAACATTGTCCTATTCTATTCTGCATGTGACACATTTTGTGATGAGGTGTGCCACATAGGAAGTTTTCCTGACTACTGTGGGAATGTGATTATCACAGTTGTATCCACTGTCCACCTGTGACCCAGGGTCTCTTGTCACACTTTCGGTGTGAAGTATACTACCACCTCTGTTGTAGTTCTTGGCTACTGAGTTTTTAACTAAGGGGATGACAATGCACCTTTTGGCATTGAGCTAGAACCCATGGCTTTGACAGCAGCCATCTGTCTCAGTGAGGCCCTTTTGTAGGATGTCCACATCTTTTGTGTTTACAATTATGGCTCCTAGTTTGCAGTCCTCTGGAAACTTCAGCAGCCACAGACCGGCCATCTTAATGTTTACTTCAGGGAGGTAGATACTACGCAGCCTGGGAAGTTATCTGGTCCTATGGCTGCTGTGATACTGGCTTTGGAGAGTGTTTATTACTTGTGCGGCCAAGATAACAGCAACTTTGCAGTCTTCTGTTATAGAGATGTGCTCTTTCATGGGTGAGAGGGGGGTAAAGTTAACAGTGATCCTATTTGCCAGGATGTTGGCAATATCAGTTGGCTCTGTACATTTACTGCCATTGAGCTGTAACTCAGAACAGATCTGAGTGTAACCATGACATGGACCTGTCTGTTGGGCAGAGATCACCTGAGTAGACAGTATGCAATGGAGTACAGATTGGGTTACTTTCAGTCTTGTTGCATGGGTTGACTATTTGAGGCCAGTAATCCTCTTGTTAAGGTACTTCATTGGTCTTTCTAGCTGCTGAACGTGCCTAGTCGGATTCATCACCAGTGTGTTGTGGTACTCTCAGACAGGTCTGATGACTGCTGAGTAGTGGGAACCTCCTTTCACCTACATGCACAGACCTTGGCAGTTTGTGTGTACACATAGCATGGTTTTCAAACCACTTTGTGAATGTGTTTCTGGAAGTTGGGATGACTATCCACATTTGTCCATGGATCCCTTATTATCACATCCATATTTAGCCTAAGTGTGTGAGCACGCCCAGTATAGACATTTATACTATATGTGTATGGAAACCTAGTTGTATTTTTACAGCAGGGCTCACCTTTGTGTCATAGATCAACAGGGATCATGCTGTGGCTGCAGGGCTTCCATGCGACACTTTGCATAGACTTATCAACATTTCTACGTACAGAGGTGACAGCTATTCTTTGTACATTTCTACCCGGGGGCACACCTGGTTGTTACTGTGGGTGTACATAGGATGTGAGTTTCACCTGACACTTATACACATTTGCTATGCCTGGACTGCTATGTACAGGACACCATTTCAGTCTGTACTGTTGCCTATCATAGTGTCTTGCGGCATACTACTGTACTGTCCAATGTAACGTATATTACACTGCGACTTCATAGCCTACACAACCCACATCACACCGCCTAGCCTGATGTTCTCTGTCTGCATAGGCATGTGGGGGAGGTTACCCATTTGCCTCTTTAGGGGCATGATACTGCATTCCTTTGTGTTTGCATTAGTGTACAATTGTCCTGCTGTGTCTTTGCCACTGAAATGCTATCATGGCTCAGTGGTTCAGTACTGTGACTACAGTGCACAGTATCCTGGGTTCAAGCCCTGTCATTGCTTTTTATTTTCATGCTGGGCAGACCAGACTGCTTAAGGAACAGTAATGCATATATGAGCATGTTTAACTGACTTTGGTCAGCTTTGGCCAACCTTGGCCAACATTGCTCAACGTTGCCCGACATTGCGATAGTTGGCATAAGCAATTTTGTTTACATATACTAGATATTGGTAGAAGCTGCTTAGCACTGCTTGATATTGCTTAGAACATGGCAATCATGCCTCAGGTGGTGCTGCAGGGCTGCCTATATCGGATGCACATTCTACACTTCCTATACACGTTTGGGAACAAGTAGTGTCAAGTTAGGCATCCCTATTATTTTATGTGCGAGTCAGAGGGAGGTATCATTTCCAGGGTTCCTACTGAGCCAGTGTATGTGCTATGCATTGCCTCTTTGCCAAGGCCAAGGCATACTGGGCATGCCTCCTTCTGCCTACTGGGGCAGGCTCAGGTTGTTCCTCCTCTGAGTCATGCTGTGCCTGTGCAGGCCTTGGCAATGGTGGGGGGCTGTTTGGCCCTGCTGCAGCTGTTTTCGTAGGATCATATTGTGTAGCATTTCACATACCATGACAATTTGGGTACATGTAGTTGGTGAGCACTGCAATGCTCCACCAGATGTGTCCAGGCAATTGAACCGTGACTTGAGCATCCCAAACACACGCTCAATTACATTTCATGTTTGTGCATGTGCCTCATTATGGAGTTCTTGTTCAGGTGTGTGTGCATTTCTGATGGGTGTCATCAGCCACGGCTCCAGTGCATATCCAGCATCCCCCCCTAGGTGACCGTCAGGGATGGCCCCATTGGCAAATGTCTGGTACAGCTGCAACAGATGCCAGATATGGGAATCATGGTAGCTTCCAGGGCAGCCAGCAGACACTTTGAGTATTGTGCCCTGCGCATCACACACAACCTGGCAGTTGGAGTGGAAGCCCTTGCGGTTGATGTAGGCCCTACCCTGCTCTCCGGCTGGTGCTTTCATGTGTATGTCCGTGCAGTCAATTGCACCCACTACCTCAGGGTATTCTGCTATTTGATGGAAGAGACGTATATTGCTGGTCAATACCTCACGGGAATTGGGGAAATATACATGATCACTGACATCTGCTGACATGGCATTCAGGAACTGGTGCAGTACCCTGGATGCTGATGCCTCTGAAATCCCCATCATATCACCAGTTGGTCTCTGGAAGGTACCTGTTGCTAGTATTCTTAGGCCAACACATTCCTTGGTTTCCACTGGGATGGGTTCCCTAATGTTAGTTCTGTGTGTGAGGCATGGCCTGCACAGCTCAACAATTTGCTGCAGGAGCTCTCTGTCCACTCTATAGCGTTCCACTATCTCCAGCTCATGTAGCCCCTGGTAGGTTACCCTGGGTCTGTACACTCTTTTCCGTCTCCTCACTGTGGGTTGCTCAGCAGCATTTGCAATGGCACCACCCTCAGCATCTTGCACATGTTGCCTTATAGTAGAAATGGCAACCCCTAACATTTTTCTGTCTCAGTTAGGCTTTTTAAGTTTTCACTTCTCTTTGTAGACTGCAGTGTTGCAGTGTTTCTGAGAAAAACATGGGGGATGTTGTTTGCAGAGTTTTAAGGGCTGGGCTAGTGTACTGCCTGTGTAATTGGCTGATTCTGATTGATTTCACCTGGCAGCTCTGCTAGTTCTCCTTGGTTAACTTCCTACTACTTCCCTTCCTTCCTTTTCCCATTTCTGTCTCCACATGGGGCAGCACCTCTCAAACAAGCGCAAACACGCGCACAGGAGCGCACACGCATGCACATAGGCTTACACAGGCTTACACGGGTTTAGGCAGGTGCAAATTCATGCATAAGGCTTGGACGGCCTTACACAGGCTTACACGGGCACACACATGCGCACACAGGCTTAGACGCGTTTACTGGCGCACACACGCGTGCACACGGTGTAAGCAGCTTTGCAAGAAATCTCATTGATAGCCACGGCGTAAACCTTCAGTTTCTGGGTTTCAGTTTAGACAACTGTGGACATGCCTCTTCCAGTCCTGAGTAACTCACAGCTGCCACATGTCACTCTGCTCCAATAAGCTTAGAGTCTTTTTGATACATACCCCTTCATGATGTCACCTATCTTCTACTCTGTTACTTCCCTAATCCTACTCTTACACTCTACGGACATGGTTCACATAGCATGGAAATTTGGGATTCACTACCCTTATCCTCATTTGCATAGGATTGCCTACTAATGCTTGGTTACATCTCTCAGACTGAGCTTACCCCCTTAGCAATCACTACTCAGTAGCCATGTTGTCTTCAGCCTGCCATTCACCTGCATGGCAGATGAATATTTTGAATAAAATACCTATTTGTGGCTTTTATTTTCTTTTTATGGTTTTTACAATGCTGCACGTTTGCGCGGTGCTGTGCTACGCTTAAACATCGGGGATCGAGGAAAAAAAATGTATTTATTTTTTTTATTTTGCAACGGATAAAAATGCCAATGGCCGTATATTTGTCCATTGGCATGCTTCCTCACCTGGATGCATCCTTTATTTGGAGCTGTCATGGCTTCGTTTTGCTATTTGCAGAACGGTACTCAGTTGCCAACCGAGTACATTTCTGCAAATAACACCACTCTTACTCGGACAGGTTAGTGTTTCCTGGATCGCAAATTTACCTCATTTGCATAGCTTTCAACAGCAAATGAGGTTATTTGCATAAACTAACCCTGTCCGTGCAAGAGTCGTTTTAGGAGCTCTCTTGCACGCCCCTGCTGTTCCTGGATCGCTCGGCAGACATGTTGGCTTGCTGGAGTCTTACTCTACTCTTAGACTCCGTGCAAGCCTTTGTGAATCTGGCCCTATGTATTATGTTATTGTTATAAATTGTTTTTAAATGTAAAACCATCTAATGTATGGACCTTTTCTCCCTGTGCCTCCCCTGAAAAAGGGCTCTTCAGCTCAGTCGGACATACCCGGTCAACAAATTTAAAATAAATGTAAAATAAATAAAAGATAAATAAATAAATCTATTTGAAATAGACATGTAACATTTAAATGTCTTATATGCAATATGCATATGATCATTGATGATAGGCCCACTTTTTATTGTGTAAATACTGGAAAAACATATAAACATTTAGGAACATTTACATGTTGGTCACATTCTTTAATGTGTGTGACTACTTGTCTCTCCTGTGAGTCACTGTACACTTAGACAAGTGAGAAATTATATTTACTAATGCATTTATACTATTATACATAAACTCATGACAAATGTATGGATGGATGCATTCTGCAATGTACACATTTTAAAAGATATGAAAGGATGAGATGAAGAATGGATGCAGATCATCACAAATACAAATGACTGGTAGTACTGGATTAGTTTTAAATGTTTTCACCAAAAGACATTTTAAGGACCATTTCTCTGGGTTTCATGATGATCATTAATTTAATTTGTTTTAAAGAATCTTTGAACCATTTTTGCAAAGACTATAATTACTACATAGATTCCCACCCTTGCCATTGTACTGTAAGTGGTGTTATGCTGCATCACAAATGACATTAACTCTCAGCCTGTCTGTTCTAGCACAAGCCATTTGAATTCTTGCTAAACATCCACTAAAAGGGTATAAACAAAAACAATCTAAAAAAAATATATCCCCACTGCTATCTCAAGGGAGCAATACACTAAGTTATAGAGCATTATTAAACAAGGCATACACAGACATAAAGATAAGTAACTCATGCCAAACAAAATTACCCTTGTTCACTCCCAGATAGTTCTGGTGTAAAGTAAATGATATCTCTGGTAGAACTCTACTTAATGAATGTTCCTTTCTTGGTCATATTCTGTGACCAGTGGAATACTGTCACCTGCTGATTTTCTAAAGGAATTCTCCAATTTATCCATGCAACAAAATATTCCATCTTCTTCCACCCAAGTTCACCCAAATCCACCAGAATACCCCCCAGTCTTCTACTTCTCCAAAATCATAAGCAAACAAATTGCACCTCTACTGCAAGGGATTCCCACAATCACTCCTTGTGGTCCTTGTAACCTCTGCCCTTGGTTTCTCTACAATGGTAAGGATTTCATAGTCACCCCATTAAAACACATCTACAACCTTAGCCTCACAACCAACACCATGTGATAGTCATTGACTATATTAACAAGGGCAGGAAGTATTGCAATGGGACAGTGCTGGAATGTTGAGGAGGACACCATGCCCTCTATCTGGAAATCAGCCTTTATCAGACCTTTTCCCAAAAGATCACAAACTCTCCTTAGTATCCCAGTTTTGTCCTATCTCAATATTTCCTACCCTTGGTAAATTCCTTGAGAAAATAATTTGCAACCAACTCACCACTTATGTTGACATGTATCACTTGCTTTCCTGAAAGCAGAATGTTTTTGGGGCAGGTAGAAGTGCTATGACTGCTAACTTGACACTCACTGATAACATCCTCACTAACATGGATAAAGGTAACCTCTCTGGTGCAGCATTCATTAACCTTACCCAGGCATTTGACTTATTCTGGGTCCAAAAGATATCTCATTTCCTCACACAACCTGCTAGTGACACCTTAGGCCAAGGAATCCTGTTTGCACAACTTAAAATAACCTACCCCTATTCATTAAAAATTTACAAAAAAAAAATCCCACCTTATAATCTCATTCTAACAAAATCTGTAATTTGATCACAAATTCCCTTCCTTCTTGGCTCCCATATTTTCAAATTCAACCCAGACTAGAACATAAGAAACCAAAATACTAATCCACCAATCCACTAAAATCCTACTGTCATAACTTCATCCACACCATCCACTAACTTCACTCCACAGACCACAGCTTCTCTGTTCATGGCCCTAAACTGCGGCAATCATTGCCTCCTGATCCTACTGAAATCATAAACTATAAATAGTTAAACAGAGTAGAGATATATTTTCCCATATCCACATTTGTGGGATAAAGAGGTGGGGTTGTTGTAAAGGAGGAGAATGCAGAATTCTGTTTTCTTGCCTTTTTTGTGAGTGAGTCATTCTTAGATGTAAAGTGAAAGAAGGGTTAAGTAGGCATAAAGGAAGTAGGGAGGTATCAGGGTCAGAATGTGAGGTAGAAAGTGGACAATTTTCTTGATAGGTAGGAAATTTAATATCATAGGGGAGACCATCATTAAAGTTGTTAGCAGGGTAAGAGCTCAGAAACTTAAGTTCAGTATTAGAAGCCACCCTGCATAGGCAATCTTTTATACATACATGAGGAAGGGTCATGGGTTAATGATAAGCTTTCAAGATTTGTATTAGTTATAGTTTTAGATTGAAAGGGGTGAGAGTGGGGATGGCATTTGGGGGATGTCAGGGGATTTTTGGGAAGCTGGAGGGGGATTTTATTGATATTTGTTGTTTTGTGTTGTAGATGTTTGGGGTGCAGACATTAAAGTAGCATTGTGCCCAGATTATATCACTGGAGGAGGCATTATTTAAAGATGTAGAGGCCCTGTCACAGCCACTTACTGATCCTTCACCAGAGCATCACATGAGAAGCTGTATGAAGTGCAAGGCAGCAGATAAACAAAGTAGCAGTGATGCAGCAAAGTCCAAGAAGGGATCCAGTGCATCTAACAAAGGGGCCAGCAAACATGACACTGTTGTATCCCAGCTGTCTGTAAGTAATGCTGAATGTTGTAAGATTGTGGGGGAATCACCATCAAGTGTACCTGTGACTTATAGTATAACAGAGTTGCTGAAAGTATTAAATGAATCAGAGCAGGTTAGATTGCAGGAGCTGTTCAGACTTGAGGATCGAGTTCAAGAAGTAAGAACTCAGATAGTGCAGCAGTGGCTGACCCCATGGCAAGTTTAGGTAGTTTGGAGCCATCAGGTGGGCAGTTGGTGTAAAATTCAGTAAATGCCTTGGTGTCAAGAAGATATTATATAGGAGTACAGCCAGGAGACTTGTACTAGATGCAAGTGTTCTTGGCAGGGGAGGTGGTCAAGGGTGTTTATTACCTTCATATTGCCACATCAGTGAAAGAGAAGATATGTTGATATGTCTGACTTATTGATGCAGATGAGGTACAAAGGCTGGTAGAAGCAGGGGCCCCATGGACTAAGGATCTGGTGGCATTTAAAGAGATATGTATAGAGATGCATGTGCCTTTAGCCCTGGACAAATTTGAGGACCTAGTTAGAGTGCTAAACGTCTTAGTGAATGCTAAACAAGATTTATTTTATTTTCCACAGAAAAGGCTGAATAATTTGAGGGACAACATTGCAGTGGTCAATGCAAAAGTGAAGATTAGAGTTAAGGAGGTTAGGGAGTTGATTGGCTTGACAAACCTTTTCTAGATTGGTAGCAAATATACTGAGAGGTGGTAAGTGTAAACATCACTGTGCTAAGTTACTCAATTGGTTATAGAGGATTTCAGTTTATGGTTAGTGTTTTTGTCCAGTTCTTATGGAGTGTCTTGGAGTAGAATGGACTCTGAGAAAGAAACTTTTGGCTCACATTTTCAGTTAATTGATATAATTGAAACCAAAATTTCCACAGTTGATCGTGGTGTGTTTAGAGGTTATACCTACCTGTTGCTCAGGCTCCTGCAGAGAGACTGACCTACTGCCAGCTGTGATACTGAGAAAAGATAAGAGTTTATTCTCATTTTTGTCTGCATTTTGATTTAATATCTCTGTAATCTGTACAACTGTATTTATTCTTCTTGTTGTGTAATATAGCTGTATATCTCTTAGTGTTGACCTCAGTTGTAGTGAAATCCTTTGTCTGGAGGCCTTGTCTGTTTTCTTAGTGGCAGAAAGTTTACAGAACTGGTTTTATCCGGCCAAAGTATTCATGCATCGGTATTGTTTGGATAATTGGTTTGGCTTCTGTCCTATGTTTTGAATCAGATATACCTGTTGCTCAGGCTGCTGCAAAGAGACTGACCTACTGCCAGCTGTGATATTGAGAAAATATAAGAGTTTATTCTCATTTTTGTCTGCATTTTTATTTAATATCTCTGTAATCTGTACAACTGTTTTTCCCCACCCACCCTCCCAGTTCTTCCCACCATCCCAGTTCTTGTTTTGGTCTTTTTGTCTTGGTGGCTTTGAGTTGCCCTCTTCTGGTATTAAGTCGATACTGGGCACTCTCACCCAGTCACATTACATCAACTCATTCTACTGTTTATAGTGAGAACCTAGCAAAGGCCCACCCCTTTAACTTCTGAATATTGAATTATCTCATTATCTTCTGCCTCTTCACTTTCTACTAAAAAAACAAAAAAATAACTGTTTCCTACATTTCCTGGAACTAGTGTAGCCCAGATACAGACTTGCTTTTTCCTGGACTTTTTATATGCTAGCAGTGCTATTCAATTTTTTCCCTCAGATCTGCTAGTTCTCTGCTCTCCTGCAATTAGTCTAGCACTTTAAACTACTCCCGGTGCCAGAAAGTCTGCTCTTCAAACTTTCCCTTAGAACTAGCTGGTTTGTCAGTAGTAGCACTAAAATCTGAATCCCTGTGACTAGCACTTGCTACAAAATCTGCTTTAAAGCACTAGGAAGCCTTAAACTGACGCAAGCACTCGACTTTCCTTGTTAATAAGGAGAAATTAATTGTAGGCTCTAAACAGCCTATAATTGCAAAGTACCTTGCCAAAGTAAGGGAAAACAGCTCTTGTACTTTACAAAAGAAACACTGAACCAAGCATGTCCAACAGTTAGCTTCCTGGTGATTTCTCCTATCCACCCTGCAAATCTGGGCATACTGGGGCAATGCAGCAATTGCCTCATGTACACAGACAACCCTCTCCTCCTACCACCCAATAATACAACCTGTGAAAGATGCACTTACATAGCCAAACTGGAAGCAAAGCTCTCTCCACCCAAGATTGTGCTAGACAGTCAAGAGGAGAAGGTTAACACCTGCACTACACCTCAAGCAATACATAGCCCTTCAAAACTCACACCTCCAACATCCACACATAGTAACACTAAACCCACTTATTCAGAGGCCCTTAATATTAACCTGCCCAAGCAACATGGCCCTCTGACGCTGAAACGCAAACACCAATCACAACCAAAGTGTCACATAGTTCACAACACCAGTGTGCCACCAAACAACAGTCCCTAAGGCAAGACAACGTGTCCAACACTTTAGTCATAGGTGACTCTATAGTCAGGCGCACTGATGTCCCACTCAACAGGCTGAACAAGGAGAAAATTACAGTTAGCTGAGCTGTCAGGTGCCAGGATCCACCACATCACACATGCACTCAAGTCACTCCACAACAAGCACAAATATGACTCTGTCATTGTCCATGCTGGAGTGAATGACTTGGGACATACCTCCCTGGACTACATGAAAAGAGACATGGAAGAGCTCTTAGATCATATAGCCCAGGCAGGTATGACCTTAGCCCTGAGTAGCATCCTGCCTTCACCCAGAATGATACCACAGTATAAGGACAAATTGACTGACTTCAACAATTGGCTAAGTTTCTGGTGTCATTCAAAGGGGATCCAGTATCTGTCTGCCTGGGATGACATGATCAACAGACCATGATGCTTTGCCAAAGATGGTCTGCACCTGTCACCCCTGGGATTCAGGTTACTGGCTAAGGCTCTTGCCACCCCTATAGTGCCTTTTTTTAGGCAAGGCTCAAAGGACAAAACCACCACCGTAACAGATATACGATGCAAAATCTGAAGGTAATGCTACTCAATGCTAGAAGTCTAAACCTCAAAATGCACTCTCTCGAGGCACTTCTAAAATTGGAGAGCATTGATATCTGTGCAGTAACTGAGACTTGGTTCAAAGCTCCAGAGAGCACCCCTGCAATACCAGGCTCTTACCACACTTTTCGACCACGAAACCAAGACCAAAACACTAAAGGCAGAGGAGTGTCTATATTCACCAAGGATATTTACACCTCCAGGCTAGTTGCACAACACAATGCATCTGAAATTCTACAGGTACAACTAATACTAGGCAAGACTGCAATCCAAATTATAGCTTGCTACAGATCCCCCACCATGCCCCAAGATTCTCACTACACCTTTCTAAACATACTGGAAAATATTAATATACAACCAGACACCTTAATACTGGGTGAATTCAACTACCCTGCCATTAATTGGGAAAACTATTCGGGCACCAACACCTTAGCCCAACGGTTTTTGGAATTCATAAATTCCAATGCCCTGGATCAACTAATCCATAGTCCCACCAGAGGCTCAAACATCCTAGACCTGCTCATTACCAACATGGGCAATTGATGCTGCATGCCAGTGGTCACCCCCTTGTTGGTCAGGTCTGACCATAAGCTAATCACCCTTGATGTTCACATCCACCCCCCCCCCCAGTAGGGAAACCTACATAAAAAACTTCTCCAAAACAAACTTCATGCTACTCAATTCAGAAGTGGCAAACATCATGACACCCATGCAGAGGGGAACTGAAAGTTCGACTGCTGAATCCTACACTAAGGCACTCTATGAGCACATCTACTCATGCATGAATCGTGCCATTCCAAATAGAACCAAGATTTACTCCTCCAAAAAAAAAGAAGCCAATCTGGTGGTCCTCTGCCACAAACAAACTATACAACAGAAGGAAGAAATTGCTGCAGAAAAGAGGAAAGTCATAGGATGCAAAATACTCCCTTACTAGCCTCAGTAAGAAGCTGAGATCCCACATAAAATCCTCCAAAGCTAATTACGAAAATAAAATTGCCAAAGATTCCAAGGACAACTACAAGGCATTCTATAGTTATTTCAAGAATCTAAATGGCAATGCTCAGATCTGTTCTGAGCTACAACAGAATGGCATTAAATATACTGATCCCAAGGATATTGCCAAAATCCTGGCAGATCGATTCAGTGCCAACTTCACCCCCCTCTCACCCCATAAAGGGCCCAGCTCAATACCAAAAGATTGCCAAATTCCAGTAATCACAGCCACACAGGTAAAAAATGCACTCCCCAAAACTAAGAATACAGCATCCATGGCAACAGATGACATCTCGGGCTATGTACTACATCAACTACAAAATGAACTGGCACCTCACCTAAGTGTCATGTTTAATCATAGCCTCACCTCAGGCTTTGTGCCCAATGAATGGCACACAGCTACAACTATCCCACTCCACAAGGGGGAATCCACCGTAGATCCCAGGAACTATCGACCCATCAGTCTGATGAGCCTGATCTGCAAAGCCATGGAATGCATTATCATGGAACTTATAAACAAAGATATTGGCAACCTTCAAACACTGGACCCCACCCAGTTTGGTTTTGTAAAGGGTCGATCTTGTCTCCTCAACCTGATTGACTTCTTTGAATCAGTATCCAGAGCCGTGGATGAGGGCAAGGTAGTTCACTCAACCTATCTGGACCTTGCCAAGGCCTTTGACACTATCCCCCACTCTGGAATCATAGATAAGCTTGCTAAGCTGGGCATTAATCCCTACGTTACTCGATGGGTTGCCAACTGGCTTACTGACAGAACCCATACTGTAAAAGTAGCTGACTCAAAATCCAGCTCCAGACAAGTTGAGTACCTCAGGGTTCAGTCCTGGGACTGCTCTTGTTTGGCATCTACTTCTCCGAAGTACAGACCAGCACTAAGGGACTCTGGCTAACAAGGTTTGCAGATGACTGCAAACTGGGTGCTATTATTGAATCCCCAAATGATGTGGATATTTTTCAAAAGGGCCTTACAAAAACAGATGCTTGGTGCCAGAGCAGTGGGCTCAAGCTCATTGCCAAGAAATGTATAGTTATCTCCTTTGGGAAAAAACATGCACCCATGAATTACCACATAAGTGGCAGTACACTAAACACCGAAAGTGTGATGAGGAACTTAAGGACACAAGTGGACAGTGGTCTCACCTTCAATAACCACATCACCACAACAGTCAGGAAATCCTTCAATGTGGCACACCTCATCATTAAGGACTTTTCATCCAGAAAAAAGAGGTCATTGTCCCACTGTACTCATCCCTCATTAGACCCATTATAGAGTACAACGCCCCATTTGGTATGTACCTCACAAGACATCTGCAACAACTGGAAAGGCCACAGAAATACCTCACTAAAAGAATCACAAGCCTAAAGCACATGCCCTATGCTGACTATCTAAAAAAACTCCAGCTATACTCTGTCACATATCGCCTGCTCAGAGGCGATCTCTGCTTAACATACAAGGCCATGTCAAACCCAGAGCTGTTGGACATACTACACTTAAAGAAATCCCAATCCCTCAGAGCCACACATTCCAGGGATCCAAACCTGGACATCACAATGAAGAAAAGATGATATAGGGATAGGTTCCTAACTCAGAGACTCCCCATGCTCTGGAATAGACTGCCCATACATGTCAAGCTGAGCACCTCTTTGGCCCTCTTCAAAAAGAACCTTGATGATTGGCTGGGAGATAGGAAATTCACCCCAGAGATCACATCAATCACCCTGTTCAACAGGGGACCAGGGAAGTAATAGCCAGGGAATTGTTGTGGCTAGGCTTGTATAGGCCCTAGGGCTGATAGCCTAGTACCAACCTATGAACCTATGAACCTATCTTAGTATAAAGGCAAGCAAATAAGTTTATAGGGTTTGAAAAGGACAGATGGTTTATGAACCATGGAGTAGCTAGGACATTAACCAGCATGAATTTGCATATAATTGGTCAAAGAGATTTTGATGTTAGAGATGGAAGTTGGCACTGAAATGATGGACTTTATTTAAGTGGCCTAGGCATAGCCTTGGTTAATGCACACTTTGTTTTATTTTTGCAAGATTTGGTCAAAGGTTTATTAAAAAAAGAAGAGAACAACCTGCTCTGGGAGGCTGGTGGATGAAGTCCGAAGGATTTGAGTCTGATCCCCTCTTCATTTTCCCCCTTCATAGTGGTTGGTTTATTGCAACTCAGAAGTGAGCAGTGGTATGCTGTGTCAAGATTTAATTTGGTTGATTTTATTAGACACCAACCTGGCCATCGGCCAACATGTATCTATGTTGCTCAAGTTATAAGTATGTGCATGGTATCTAGGTCCAGGGAAGTCAATGTATTACTATACTCATCCCTCATCAGACCCATCATTGAGTATAATGTCCCCTTTGGTATCTATTTGACCAGAAACATGCAGCAAATGTAAAGTCTGTAAAGGTTCCTTACTAAAATAACACAGGAGGTAAACGCAATGTTCTGCGTGGGTCACCTCAAAACCCTATCTCTATACTTGGTCTTCTACAAATTATTTAGAGGTAATCTATGCCTGGCATGCCAGACATCCCTGGACACCGGCTCTGAAGAATCATTTGCACATATGTAAAATTAACAGCATCAGAACTGCTAGATCTAAAGACCTAAATTTTACTTGCAACATTAATAGAACTTATTGGATAGACAGATATGTATCTCAGAGAATCTCTTTTCTCTGGAACAGGCTGCTCATCCATGTGAAACAAAGTCCTTTTCTAAACTTATTCAAGAGTAACTTAGACAGGAAATAGAAAATTTACCCCTGGTCTGCCACCCACATGTCTGCTGGACAGAGGCAGTCAATAAATCATGTAATGATCAACAATCAGCCATATATAAATGCCTAATCATATGTGTTGTGGTGCATATTTGGGTTGCACAGCTAGGCTAATAAAGGCCCTAATGTTTGTTAGCTTAGTGTATGCCTATGAACATGAAAAGGGATTCTTGACCAGTATACTTACCCAATTGTCAAACTGCAATAAATAAAAATAAACAAAGAGTATGTAACATTTCTAAGGTGACATTGTTATGCTAGTGACTAATAAACCCAAAATAAAAAAAAAGGAGATGAGGTTCACTGCTTAGCATCTAAATATGCTGACTAATATAGTCAATAACAATTTAAGATTAACATTAGTGACTGAGATGTGTCTACAGTTTCTAATATGTTGCAGTCTGACTGCTAGTGATTTTAATATGAATATCATTGATTAATTCAAGTAGAGGTCACATATGTTTCTGAATAAAGTTGAACAGTTTGGGAAGTAAACTACAGATTTTATTATCAAAACTTTTATGAAACAATGTTTTAAGTCCATCCTCAACAAGTTTCTTTCCCATTTTTATGTTTTATGCAGCGGTAGTGTTGTTGCCTCACAGCAAGAGGTTATCTCGTTCGATTCTTGGCTGGAGTGCAGGGAGAGCCTTCTGTGTGGAGTCTGCATGTCCTCCACGCAGTTAAATGGGCATTCAAAAGACATGCATAAATGGGCGTGCCTTCATTGAAGGTTGGATGTCGAGTTGGCACCTTGGCATTCTTGAAAATCTACTGCCAATCATTAGCGGACCGGAGTTCCGCTGTGGCGACCCCTAACCGGGAAAAGCCGAAAGACAAACAAACATGGTCTGAGACATTCTTTCTAATGTAACTTCTTACTCCAGTTTTCTTTTGGCTATTTCTTCCAAGCTAATGCTTTTAAGGATCTTGAAATAATGTGATATATCATTCCTGGATGATACCTGCATTAAAATTAGTCTATCTGCTCCTGTACTCTTCAATGAAGTTATTTCAAAGCAATTAATGCAATAAAAAGATATTAATGTCAACATTGATCTGGGGAATATTGTTTTGTAAAGGTAGAAGGTCTACCTGAGTAAATTTACAGAATATGAAAATTGTATGTGTTAGATGCATATATCCCAATACATTCAGCTTGTAATTGTTTAAGGTTTTGCACTAGAAAATAATCAATCTGTAAACATGTTTCAGGTCCAGAATCTAGTCCCAGGCAAGAGTACAAATAATAACTAATCCTTAAAACTCAAACTTTAACAGTAAGAGCTAACACAACCAGTCTGAAAAAATAAAATAATGTTTGTATCACTACTCGGCTAAACTGATTTATGTTTAAATTATGAGTATAAAGTGGCAGGCATATCTATAGCTGTGTGTGGCACAATATGCAAATATTGAGAGTGGCTATTATTAAAGAACCATTTTTTTATGAAATAAACTCTATTTTTGCTTTGTCTAACATGTAATCCTGCATATGCATTCTGCTGTAAGATAGACAAGCATATGGATATTCATCACAGCATTAAGCCAGAATACACAGCTGTGTATGAAATCCCTGGGTTTGTCTATCTCGTAGTAAGTGGTATTACTCCGTGTAACTGCTGCTGCTCTTATTTCTGCTATGATTATTGTGCATTTAATATTTTTCTCACGTAAGTCATTCTACTTTACATTTATTTCCTGGAAGCTGATTTTAGCAAGTAGAAAAACAAATGATAGCTTGAAGTAAACATTTGCTCATGGCATACTGCTTTCTTGCTGTAAGCAGATAATCTTGCATTTTGCCATGTACTCCATGTAAAATAATATACCTTTGTTTGGACATAAGTTGTCTAGTGGATATTTGGTGTTCCTGCAACCTATTTCTTAAGGTCATGTGACACTGACTTTGTTATGCTCATCATGAATCCCAAGGAAAATATAGGTGTGTAAGTATACCTACTAAACAGTAAATATGCTAATGCATCACTGTCGCAGTAGCCTAAGCTATGTGGTTTTACCCCACCTACACTGGCCAGCTTCTGGAAGGTTCAGGCCACTTCCTGTCACCTCACACTCTTACAGAAGTGTGGGTAAGAGCCCTGAATACACATGATAGGAAGCAAAGCAAACTATGTTTATAACTATTTACAAAAGTGTAAAAGGAACCGTACCTTGACAACAAATCAATAAAAAAAACAGGTTAAATGGAGTTAAAGGGACAGAAGGATGGAGACTGACAATGGTGATGCATTAGAACATCTACTGTTATGGTAAGTTTACTTACACAGCTGTACTATGTTATAATGATCACTGTTGCAGTCATTTAAGTTATGTGGGTAGATTAACATACCATAAGTACGCATTGTAAATTTTGAAGGAAGCCAATATCTAAGACTCCAGGAACCCCTGATGAATGGTCATAGCAAAACCAATTCTGGACCTTGGAAAGGAATCCTGTTTTAATGCTCTGTAAAGGTAAGTAATGAGGACTATGTTGTTGCTCTAATTCACCCTTATCCAATGCCCGAATTTATATATTCTCAAATACTTATACACTCCCTCCTGCTCAGGTTGTTTTATATCACATTCCTGTCCCAGACTGATATTTTCTTGGTGCTGCAGGTTTTCTGCTTTAAATGTTACTTTTGTACATTTATCAAAACCAAATGACATTCATGAATCATCCAAGAAGATTTTGACCACTTGCAGTTGTAGTTTTGGTTGCTCCTTAGTAAAACCCAGTAAATCAGCTCTGTCCATAGTGATGCAGGCAGTCTGACAGTTTTTCTCACTGAACACAGTGTTCCATGGTCTAACAGACCCATTAGACACACTCGTCCCATCTTACACATTCTCCTTTAGCTAAATGAAAGCCATTTCACTTGCCCCCTCTCCAGTCAGTGCCAAAAGTGGTTCTCCTGGCATTCTATAGTCATTGGTGGATCAGGGAAGAAAATGGGTGGTCTAAAGACCAACAAAGGGCCACTCAGATCTACCCATCAATGGCTTAGGCAAAAAAGGAGCTGTGAATGTCCTACAGGACTCCTTAACTCTCTTTTTTATGCACTGGGGAAGGTAACACCGATGAGACTGATTGCCGCTCCTCAGGTAAGTTGAGGAAGAAGAATTGAAAGCTTATTTGACTTGCTGTTTTTTGCCTGACTATTGCAGATCTTTGTCTGCATTTGATTTTGAATTGAAGTTATGCATTTAAGGTTTGGTTACTTCTATCTTTTTTATCTTTTTCTTATATTGCATTTTCTTTTGTTTCAAGTTATTTGTTCTTTTCGAGTTTTAAGAGGTCTTGGCTAGGGTCATTTAGAAAAGTTAGAAAATAATTCCTTTGCAGAAAGTGAATAGTGAATTATTGGGTAGAGCTATGAAACAGCAGTCCTCATTTAACTAGAAATATTTAGAGACATCTTAATTTAGCCATAGTGCTTGTCTGATTTGCTGTTCTCTACCTATTGCTGATCTCTGTCTTGTGACTTTTGGGGTGCCCACCCCTACTATAAATCTAATTTTGAACATTCCTTCCAGTCCCATTTTCTCAGCTCATTCTACTAGTGAGAAACTGGCTGGGAAGACCAAGCTCCTTAGTCTCTTAAACTTGAGTTATCTTCTGTTTCTTCCCTTTCTATTTACTTAAAATGTTTAATTTATTCAGCTGCTTTTACTGTATCTTTGCTCCTTCCTCCTTTATTTCTATATTTAGCTTTTTGCTGCACATTCTTAAAGTGTTCAGTTGCATTTATTCTGCTTCATTTATTACTGCTTGTTAGTAGCCTGATTAAATTGTAATGGTTATTCTAAACCTCTTAGTTTTGATTTAAGCACATGGGCTTCAAAGTAGTTATCTTGCATAAAGAAGGCTTGTGGTCTATATGCTTTTGGCAAGACAGGATTGCCTACACCCTTCTGAGCTGGGAATTGCTGGTTGAGGGCTTATTGTTTCTGTTATTCTAAAAGTGTCTTAATTCTGGATTAAGCGCTCGGGCTCCAAACCAGTTATTTTAAGGTTTGTGGTGTACACGCTTGTATAATGAGAAAAGTGACCTCACTGGCCCACTTGAAACCATTTTCAACTGGAGCCTTCAGTCAGGTTTTGTTCCCAAGGATTGGAAGATGGCTACAGGCATTCCCTGCAGAAAGGAGGCCCAATCACTGATCCAGCTAACTATAGGCCCATAAGTTTATCCAGCCTAATATGTAAGGCTATGGAAAGAATAATCATAGCCATGATCAATGAGAACATACATAACCTGCAAACCGTGGATCCTTCACAGTTCAACTTTGTTAAAGGAAGGTCATGCCTATTTAATCTGGTGGACTTTTTTCAGAGGGTCACCAAAGAACTAGACAAAGGTAAAGCTGTGCACACAGATTACCTCGACCTGGCCAAAGCTTTTGATATACTACCCCATTCAGGCATTATAGACAAGTTCACTAATTTAAGGATAAACTCTTTTATCACCCAATGGATAGCCATCTGGCTCACTGATAGAACCCAGGCAGTGCTTCATTTTCTTCTGTTAAAGGGGTGTCTTAAAGGTTCTCAAAGCTTTTTGAAACCAAACAATGCAGGTGAGGTATACTCATATAGCTTAAGCTACTGCAATGATTGATTATTTTGAACATTACAAATGACATTCAAAGCACTTAATGCCTGTATTCTGAAGGTAATGGATTGGTGTCTACTTGCCATAGAATGCCTAAGGCAGGAACAAAAGTATATTTTTTTTATCATTTCCCCTTCTAACATGACCTGCTGCTTGTGTGGAAAACAAACTCAAACATCATGCTCCACTCTTGTTAGATAATATGTGATGTTTTAGATGAGTTCAGTGCATTTTTAGGCATTAGTACTTCATTTTCCTGACATAAACAAAGAAAGATTTACAGTTTCTTGTGGAATCTGTAGTGCTCTTAATTACCTTGATGTCAAATTTCAGTGTGGTCTTGAAGCGGGGAAATGGGAATTTCTTGGTAACCATTTGAAATGTCAAGACCCACAAAAGCAACTCCCAAAACAGCGAGACTACGTCTGAAAAAATTGACTTACATATATTAAGTCTGTGATAGCTGTTTCTCTGAATATTCCCTTTTCTCTGAGGTATGGCAATCTCGGAGTGGGGTATATACATACATACACACAAACACACACACACACATATATAAATATATAACTATATATTTTATATATATATATATATATATATATACAGAGAGAGAGAGAGAGAGAGAGAAATATATATACATATATGTGTGTGTGTGTATATATATATATATATATATATATATATATATATATATATTCTGGAGGGGGTTGCAAAAAAGAAATTTAACTCATTACATCAGAGTGATGCCTCCATGTGCTTCTGCAGTTAACTCATACTGATGCCTCTAGGCATCAGTTATTGCTTGTTCATATTTGCATCAATAATTCCAAAACTATGCTATGTACAAGGTTTTAAAAAGATTTAATCTTAAAGCTTACACAATGGCAAACTCAACTGCATTAATATTTGATCTTTGTCTACTGCAGGTAAAGAGATATTAACTGTTGTTTTTATTATATTAATTTATATAGATATTTAGAAAAATGTGAAAATTATATCTCAACAATCAAATAATGCAGAGAGCACTCCCTATTTTGAAGGGTCTCAGCTAGACGAATAAAATGCTGCTAACAGTATGTTTGTAACTGGAGTGGTTGCTGAGATAATGTAAGTTTACAAAATATTACAAACATAATAGTTACTGTTTACTGTGACTTATAACATTCTGTTTTAAGACCTAGAACCTAAAGAATGCTACCTATATAGGAATAGTTTGTGCTAAAGGGATTGCTATTTATACTTCTTTCATAGCCCCTATGGTTCCAGAGATATGAACATGTGTTTGAAGTGTGAGGACATAATTTGATTCTTTGAAAAGGCTTAGGCTCCGCCCTTTGGAAGTTACAGTGCAAACTTCCTGAGCTCTGATTGGAGTGAATGAGATAAAGGAGAAGAATGATCTTCAAGAAGTATGCTTTTCCAGTTTAGTGTAATATAAGTTTTAAGTAGTACACATAGTGTCACACTAAACTGGAGAGACAGGTCCAAAACATCCTGGAAGGAGTTCAAGTCTATGGGCCAGATTCAGGAAGGCTTACACGGAGTTTAAGAGTAGTGTAAGCCTCCGTGTAAGCCTCCTGATTCAGCAACAGCCCAAATCTCCGTGTAAGACACAGCTAACACGTCTCTTACACGGAGTGGGCGTGGAAATGCTCAATACCTCATTTGCAGCTCCAAGATATGCAAATGAGGTATTTGAGCGATCCACGAAGCCCAAGCCAGTCCGTGTAACGGACGTGTTAGCTGCAGAAATGTACTCAGCTGACAACTGAGTACATTTCTGCAAAATTAAAAACGGAGCTATGTCAGCTCCAAATAAAGGGTGCATTTGTTACAGTAAGCATGCCAATGGCCAAATATGTGGCCATTGGCATGAAAAAGTGTTGCAAAAATAAATTATATAACTTTTTTTTTTCCACGGGATTTTTGTGTTTAACTGCAGCGCACACCCGCGCAAACGGGGTGCGCTACCTAAAACTAAAAACCGAAGCTTATAAGCCCACAATTGTGGGATTTATGTATTACATGGAATGTCAATGGAGGGACTTGCAGACTAAAAACAATATGGCCTCCGTTTAGTGGTTGCCAAGGGGGGGAAGCTCCGTGTAAGATATGTAACTAAGCATTACTAGGCAATCCTATGTAAATGAGGGTTACAATACTGAATCACACTGCCACATAGGTAATGAGCACTTTCTGAGAAGTGTAAGAGTTAGAGAAGGGGGAGGAACAGAGTAAGAGGTAGGTGACATCACGGGGGGAAGGATAGAAAGAAATGTACCAGATTGGAGGGCAATGTAAGGTAACAGATGACAGACAGACATCAGGGAGGGAGGTGTGTCCCAACAGAACACTAGGAAAGTCAAGAAATTGAGGGCATACGCTATCCCTACACTCTAAGTTTCTTGATATACGTGCATGCGCGCGTGTGCGCGCGTGTAAGGCCGGTTCTACATGTGGGAGCGTGTTGCAAACTGTTTACAACGGTTTGCGCGGGCGTGCACGTGTGTAAGGCAGTGTGCGCGCGTTTTACCATGAATCAGCTTAGCTAACACCGTGTAAGGATGTGTACACGTGTGTAACACCGTGTAGGGATGTGTACGCGCGTTTAAGTGACTGTGAGCGTGTTCAAGCTGGTGTGCACAATGCTCCCCTTCAGGAAACAGAGAGGAAACAGGAAACAACCAAAATACACGGAAACTGCCAGGGAATACTGCTGGGGTTAATTGGTGGAAACAATTACAAGCAGGCAATGACACAGGCAGACTAGAAGCCCAACCCAGCACTTAAAACACAACAAAGAGCAGTGCAGGCTGTTTCTCACGAGAGATACTGCCAGAAACTAAGTTCTCAGAATTGAAAACTGAAAATAAGCTGAACTCAGAGCAGAAATGCTAGGGGCTGCCATGGCTATTATAATCAGGCATAGGCGAATTGCTGAGGGTGGTGATAATGCAGATGCTGACAGACAACCCAGAGTGAGGAGAAGGAGAAGAGTATACAGGCCTAGGGTCACCTACCATGGGTTACATGAGCTGGAGATAGTAGAGCGCTATAGAGTGGACAGAGAGCTCCTGCAGCAGATTGTTGAGCTGTGCAGGCCACACCTCACACACAGAACCAACAGAGGGGAACCCATCCCAGTGGAAACCAAGGTATGTGTTGGCCTAAGAATACTAGCAACAGGTACCTTCCAGAGACCAACTGGCGATATGATGGGGATATCACAGGCATCAGCCTCCACGGTACTGCACCAGTTCCTGGATGCCATGTCACCACATGTCAGTGATCATATATATGTCCCTAATGACCGTGAGGTTGTGGCCAGCAATATGCGCCTCTTCCAGCAAATAGCGGGATACCCTGAGGTGCTGGGTGCAATAGACTGCACGCATACGCATCAAGGGACCAGCCGGAGAGCGGGCTAGAGTCTACATTAACCGCAAGGGATACCCCTCCATCAACTGCCAGGTCGTGTGTGATGCCCAGGGCATAATAATGAATGTGTGTGCTGGCTGCCCTGGGAGCTACCACGATTCCCACATCTGGCATCTGACGCAGCTGTACCAATCATTTGCCAATGGGGACTTCCCACACGGACACCTAGTGGGGGATGCTGGTTATGCACTTGAGCCGTGGCTGATGACACCCATCAGAAATGCACACACACCTGAACAGGAACGCCATAATGAGGCACACGCACAAACACGTAATATCATAGAGCGTGTGTTTGGGCTGCTCAAGTCACGGTTCCGGTGTCTGGACACATCAGGTGGAGCTTTGCAGTACACACCAACTACATGTACCCAAATGATCATGATATGTGCTATGCTACATAATATGATCCTGCGGAAACAGCTGCAGCAGGACCAGCACAGGGCTGGGCCAAACATCCCCACCATTGCCAAGGCCACCACAGGCAGGGGTGACTCGGAGGAGGAACAACCTGACCTTGTCCCAGTAGGCAGAAGGAGGCGTGCCCAGTATGCCCTGGCCTTGGCAAAGAGGCAACACATAGCACATATGCTTGGTCAGTAGGAACACTGGGACTGATACCCGCTCTGACTCACTCATACAGTAACAGGGATGCCTAACATGACACAACCTGCTTCCAAACGTACAGGGAGTGTAGTATGTGCATCCGACAGAGGCAGCACTGCAGCACCACCCGAGGCATGAATGCCATGTGTTAAGTAATGTAACACCATGTATCATATGCACACCTGAGGACCATGACTAACATCCACCCTCACCAGTCATAAACCACAAAAACACAAACCCACCTCATAGCTATCACAAGGGATAGGAACCTAGATGTAATGCTACCCAATGCCAAAGGTATAAACAGCAAGATGTGTGCAGTGTAAATGCACACAGTATAGGCAATGCACATATCAGTGCTGTAATAGAAAACAGGGTCAAAGCCCACATCAGCACCCTGACACTACCAGGGTCACACCTCATACAGTGATGTACATGTGCAAACACATGGAACAAGATACAAAATGAGGGTGACTACCAATAAATGGCATGGATAACCACACACCCCTGTTGTTACCACAACAAGAAGCAACATGGATTAGCCATGGTCAAACACCAATGGCTAAAACTGACTACTACTATATAGCTTGCTGCAGACCACTGTCCTAATAGCAGGAACTGCCCCAGGCCTATGTTCACAGGTTCATACTAGGCTATCTGCCCTAGGACATTTATAAGCCTAGACCAGAGTTCCGTGGAGTCTGCCACCCCTTCACTCTGATGGATAATTTGCCCATTATATTGCTGTGCCTCTGACAAGCAGTGATACTGAGGTTATCCCTGGGGCATACCTGCAATCTCCCATCCATTGATTAAGATCTCACTTGAACAAAGCCAGTGAGGTACTCAGCCTCACATGTACCAGGATGTTGTTCCACAGCATAGGGACTCTCTGGGTGAAGAATCTGTACCTCCAGCACATCCTATTAATATCTGTGTTGAGGTTTAAATCTCCTGCCCCTGTAGTTCTTATGGATGTAGAGGTCTTGAGGTGAAGCGTGTACATTAACTCAGGTTTGGACATGGTCTTGGATGTCAGGCACAGGTCACCTCTGAGCAGACGGTAAGTCACGGAATCAAGCTGGAATTCCTTCAGTCGGGCAGCATAAGAAATATGTTTGAGACCCTTTCTCCTCCTGTCGAGGAATTCGTAGGCCCATCCAATTGCCATAGGTGTCGGGTCATATACATGCTGAATGGGGCATTGCACTCAATCAATGGTCCGATGAGTGAAGAGTACAGGGGAACAATGACCTCCTGGATCTAGATGTGAATCCCTGCATGATGAGGTGGGCAATGTAGAAGTTCTACCTAACTACCCTGGCAACGTGAGTGTCAAACAAAGGTTACTGTCAACCGGGTGCCCAGGTCCCTGATAACCTCCTGTGTGCTTACAGGATTGCCACCTACATGGGAACTAGTGGCAACCTTGTTCTTCCCAAAGGGTATGGCTATGCATTGTTTAGTGTTTAATGTAAGGCCATGGCTCTGGCACCAGTTATCCGTGTCTATGACACCCTTCTGAAGGATGTCTGTATCAGATGGGTGGCTAACTATGGTTCCCAGTTTGCAGTCATCTCCAAACTTTGTCAGCCATAATCCTGCTGTGTTTGCTTGTACGACTGAAAAGTAGATGCTGAGCAATAGTGGGCCCAGGACTGAGCCCTGTGGGACACCACTTGTGACAGTTGTGGAGTGTGACATGGCACCATCAAGTCTGAACCTGTCTGTTTTGTCACGTAGCCAGTTTGCAACCCATCTTGTGATGTATGGGTTCACATTTAAGCTGGTGATGTTTTCAATGATACCCGAGTGGGGTATTGTGTTGAAAGCCTTTGCCAGGTCAAGGTAGGCTGTGTGGAGTGCCTTGCCCTTGTCAATGGCCTTGGTGTCTGTTATGAAACAGTCAACCAAGTTTAAAAGGCATGATCTGCCCTCGACAAAGCCTAACTGGTTTGGATCTAATGTCTGCAAGTCCCCTATGTCCTCATATATGACTTCCATTCTGATCTTCTCCATAGCTTAGCAGACCCTGCTTGTCAAGCTGATGGGATGGTAGTTTCCGTGGTCGGTGGAGGCACCCCCATGTGAAGTGGGTCCACCATTGACATATGCCACTCCTTGGGAACATATCCTGAGTTGAGGCTAAGATCAAACAGCTGCCCTGACTGCAGGTTTAATTCTTGAGTGAGTTCATGGAGCACAAAACCAGGGACACCATCTGGTCCCATGGATGCTGCGTTCTTTCCCTTGGATAGAGCAGTTCCCACCTGAGCATTTGAGATGTTTGGGGGGCTACAATCCTCTTTCATACATATCTCTCCAGTTGTGGTGGAGGGGTGGGGGGAGAAATCTGCACTGAACCTGTCAGCCAGTATGTTGGCAATGTCTGTAGGTTCAGTGATATTTACAGCATTCTGAGCCTATTTTGAGCATATCTGGGAGTTTCCTCCCAGGTGTGTAACGTATGTATAAAAGGCATCATGGTTGTCCCGTGAGTCCTTAGTGGGTTTACTCCCAATATTCGCCTTGGATGATTTCATGGGGGAACTCAGTGTTTCACCTATATTTAGCAGGGGTGTCTACCCTTCCACGGATATCGCTCTATCTTGTAGTACCTCCTTCCTTGTGTTGTAGAGCTTGTTTATGGCTGAGGTCCACCACACTGGACGCTTGCCTCTGGTACAACGAGTCTGTGTTTTGTTTGGGATTGCCTGATCCATGCAGTCCTGAAGGTGCTGGTAGAAGGCAGTTGTAAGTGATACAGTGGCTTGGGTAATGGTGTCTGCTGGCTTGGGGGCTTTGAAAGAGACCACACCAGTCATTAGAAGTGTGTAGTCGGCTTCTGAGAAGTTCTGCACTGTGGTCTTTTCTATCTGGGGTGGGGGTGGGATGTGGACTTCTACTGAGAGTAGGTTAAGATCTGATCTCACCAATGATGGGTATACCTCTGGTGTTGAACATTGTGACCCCATGTTTGTGATGATGAGATCTACTATGTTGTCTCCTCTTGTGGGGATGGTGACTAGTTGTTCCATGGCATGTGAGTGTATGAACTCTAGGAACCTGTGGGCTAGAGTGTTGGGGCTGGAGTACTGATCCCAGTCTATATTTGGATAGTTTGAATCACCCAGTGTGATGGTGTTTGCAGGTACATGTATCCCCGCCACTGTTTTCATGAAAGCTTTGTGAGGTACCTGAGTTTCAGAGGATGGCCTGTAACATGCTACAAACTGCAGAGCAGTCTTGCCTATGGTTAATTGCACCCGGATGGTGTCCAATGCATCGTGTGTTGCCACCAACCATGAGGTGAGGGTGTCCTTGATGAATATGGACACCCACCCTCCTTTCTCGGTGTTGTCCGGATTGTGGGGCTGGAATGCATGATACGAGGTAACACTTGATAGTGCCAGGGTGCTGTCAGAAGGCGTGAACCAGGTTTCAGTCACAGCACAGACATCAATGTTCCCCATACTGAGAAGGGTGTCGAGTGTGTGCAGCTTGAGGTTGAGACCTCTGGCATTGAGCAGCATTACCCTTAGTGTTTCCCCTTTGCTGTCGTCTAGGGTGGTAGGTGTACAATCTGATCCTTGCATAAAAGAGGCACAATGTGGGTGGCATGAGCCTTAGTCAAAATCCGGAAGCCCATGGGTGACAGGTGCAAGCTGTCCCTTGCGGATCAGTGTGGCCTGTCCAGCATGTCATTGAAGGCAGACAGACATTGGACCCCTTTGAATGACATTATAGTTTAAGACAATTATTACAGCTGATCATCCTGTCTCTGTTTAGGTGGCATCATACTTGGTGAAGGTAGGATACTGCTCAAGGTCAGGGTCATACCTGCCTGGCCTACATAATCAGAGAGATCCTCTATGACTCTTTTCATGTAGTCCAGGGAGGTACATCTCAGGTTGTCCCCACCAGCATGGATATTGACTGAGTCATACTTGTACTTGCAGTTCAGTGACCTGAGTGCCTGCATTATGTGGTGGATTCCAGTGCCCAATAGGCAGCTTACTGTGACCCCCTCCTTACTCAATCTGGTGAGCTGGATGTCAGTGTGTCTGGCTATGGAGTCACCTATGACAGGTGTGCCTGCCATTGTGTTTGGCCGTAATGGCTGTGACTGGCTCACTGACTCTGTGGTCTATGTGTTGCATGTGCTGTGCCCTGTGGAGGCAGTTGTGTGGGTGTCTGCTGTGGTGGCCTCTGCTGTTCTGGTAGATGTCCGATCATAGCCTCCGAGTATGTCTCTGTGTGTCTATGTGTATGATTTGAAGTTGTGATAGTGATATGTGAGACTGGGTTTGTGGTGTGTGTGGTTATCTTATCCTACTCTCTGGTCTTGCCAGTCCTATGTTGAGATAGGTCAGCCTCCACTTTGGCTATAGAGTTGCATCTCTCGCATGTATTTCTGTTTATGGGAGAAGGAGAGGGTTGTCAGTGTATGAGGCAATTGTAACATTGCCTCGATATTCCCAGGTCCACCAGATGAGTAGGAGAGGACAGTAGCAACCGATCCCTTGACATGCTAGAAGGAATAGACAAAACAATGTCGGAATACAGGAAGATATCAAGCCCCCCAAACCACATTACATTGCTCGACTGACAACACCTACACATACACTATAGTGTCAAAGTTTCATAGTTTACTACTAGGCTATCCGCCCTACTGCATTTATAAGCCTAGCCATAGTGATGTGGCTATTGCCACCCCTCATAGTGGTAATATGTGTACTGCATAGATACAAAATATTGTGCCTCTGACTTAGTAGTGACACATTATGACCACCTTACATAATTGAATAACGTGACTATGCCTCTGTCTAGTCTGTGCCCCTGTCCACATGCAGCTGTCCAGATGTCTCTTGAAGAGAGTCAGTGAGGTACTCTGTCTAACATGAACTGGGATACTCTGCTAGAGTTTGAGATGCCTCTGAGTTATGACTCTGTCCCTTCAGCATGTCCTATACATGTATGTGCTGAGGTTCAAATCTTTAGCTCCCATGTTTCTGGTGGATGTGGATTGCTTGCAGTGGAGCATGTCTACCAAATCCTGATTGGACATGGTCTTGTATGTCAGGCATAGGTCACCTGTACGTATGTGGTATGACACTGAAAAAAGCATGTTTTTAGTTATTCTGGAAGTATATGACATGTGTTGTAGATACCTGATCTTCATGGTAAGGTACTTGTGGGGTCTCTCCAGCTGCTGCAAGTGCTGGTTGAGGTACATACCAAATGGGGCGTTGTATTCAAGCATGGGCCTGATAAGGGAGAAGTATAGTGGTACAATGACCTCCTATGGTCTGGATGGAATACCCTCGATGATAAGGTGGCCAAGATAGAAAGTCTGTCAAACAACTTTGGCAACATGGGTGTCAAATGAGATGTCACTATCTACATGTGTCCCCAGCTGTCTGATTTGTTTCCTGTACTCATTGGGTTGCTGTCTATGTACAGATCTGTGGGTACTGTGTTCCTCCCAAAGGGGATGGCTACACATCAGTTGCAGTCAGTTTCAGGCCATGAGTCCAGCACCAGCTATCTGTCTGTGTGACGGCAGTCTGTAGGATGTGTGTGCTGGCTGATGTATTCACTATGGTGCCCAGGTTGCAGTCATCTGTAAACTTTGTCAGCCACAACCCTCCTATGTTAGCTTTCACATCTGAAAAGTAAATACCAAATAAGAGAGGTCCCAGGACACAACCTTGTGGGACACCACTTGTGACTGGCTTTGAACCTGACAAGGCACATGCAATGTTGACATTATGGGTTCTGTTTCTGAGCCATTTTGCAACCTATGCTGTGACATATGGTGTTATATTTCAGCTGTTGAGCTTGTCTATGATGCCTGAGTGGGGTATTGTGTCAAAGGCCTTAGCCAAGCAGGTAGGTTGTGTGGACTGTGTAGCCCTCATCAACGGCTCTACTGACAGTTTCAAAGTAGTCAACTTGGTGCAAAACGCAGGATCTGCCCTGTACAAAGCCGAATTGGGTGGGATCAAGGGTCTGTAGGACACCAATGTCTCTGTGTGGAAGCTCCATAATGACCCTTCACAAAGCTTTGCAGACAAGGCTGTTTAAGCTTGTGTGGTGGTAGCTGCCAGGGTCTGTGGAGGCATCTCCTTTGTGGAGTGGGACCACTGTTGCCGTACGCCAGTGTTCAGGTACAGATCCTGTAGCAAGGCTAAGGTTAAATAGCATCTGCATATACAGGTTTAGCTCCATCTTTAGTTCACATAGCATGCAACTGGGGATACCATCAGGTCCCATTGATGCTGTGTACTGCCTTTGCTGACTGCGGCTCTCACATGGACATCCAGGATGACAGTGAGGTTACATACAGCTGTGATAACTATCATCTTTTGGGGGGTGAGGGAGGGGGTACATTGCACTGAACTGGTCTGCCAGGGTGTCACTAATATCTGTCAGGTCACTGGAATATAAGTTGCTGTGTACCAAATCTGAGCATATATGAGGGTTCCCACCCAGGCGTCAGACATAACTGAAGAAAGCAGTGTGGTTACCTTCATTGTCTGTGGTGATTTATGTCCCCAAGTTGAACTTGGGTGTCTTTATGTGAGAATGTAGCTTTCTACTACTGCTGATCACAGCTGCCTTACCTTCTGGAGATGTAGCTCTGTCTTGCATTAGTATCCTTCATCTGTTATACAGTTCGTTTATGGCTGGGGTCCACCAGACAGGCCACTTTGCCTTGGTGGTGAGGGTCTCGTTCTCATTTGTGATTGCATGGTCCATGCTTACTCGGAGATGTCTGTAGAAAGTGTCTGTGCAGGAGTCACCATTGTGTGTTGTGGTTTCCACTGGCCCAGTGGGCTTAATGGATACCATCTCAGTCCGAAGAAGTGTGAAGTCAGCTTCTGAGCTGTTCGTCACTATACCCCTGGTATCATACTAGCACTGACACAGGTGTAGACAATTCCCCAGAATCCATCAAACAAAATGGACATGCAGGCTTACAGATGCCCTAGGGGGGTAGCCTAGTATGAACCCATTATGATACAGATTGTACAGGACACTACAGATAACCCCAAGGCTGCTGCAAATGATGGTAGTAAGCATGTTGTTGATTCCTGGATATGCTCCGGATCACACAGATATTACAAACAACATACCAGACACACACAGGTATGGCCAACATACATCCTGACATGTGCAGTGCAACCCCCCCCCCCATAATGCCAAATACCTTCCCCAGCAGACTGCCGCCTCCTGACATTATGTCACCCTTACCACAGGATACGTACCCAAAGAGCAGTGTACAACAACAGTGGGTGTTCTCAACAAAGGTGTCTCCTGAATGGATACTAAAAACAACCACCACAGAATCATGAGAGGTTTGGTCTGCACAGCTATGGAAAGGACCAGCATGTACCACAGACATAATGATATTGCGGATCTATTGACACCCAACCCTACCCAGTGTGGGTTTACAAAGTGCAGACCCCACCCCTAAACATGTGTGACTCAGTTGAAACAGTACTTGAAGTCAGTGATGAGGGCAATGTGGTCCACACAGTGTAGCTGGACCTTGCAAAGCCTTCTGTACAATACCCTATGTGTTCCGTATAGATTTGCTCACCAGCTGATATATACACCCCAATGTCATGAGAGGGGTTGCAAACCAGACCAACAACAGAACTGACATGGTCAGACATGCAGCAGCCATGTCAGACTACAAAACACATATAACAGGCATCCCACAAAGCTTGGTCCTGGGACCTTCACCATCTGGTATATATGCCCCATAGGTACAGGCCAACAAGTAAGGACTGTGCTGGAACATGTTTGTAGAGGACAACAAGCCTGACATATCTGATACACCAGCTGACACAAGCATCCCATAAAAGGGCCACATAGAAACAGACAACTGGTGCCATAGCCATGTCAGCATGTTAAATGGTGAAAACAGTATAGTCAGCCTCTGTGGATAATCCAGTAAGTGACCACCAATTCCCACATAGGTGTCGACCCATGACATACCTAACATGTAATGCCAGAATGGCGGACACAAGGTGATAGATATCCTGCATTGGACAAAAATGTGGCTGTAGGGTTAACAGAAACAATCCATATACCAACCTAATCATGAGGGTTATGACATCTAGCTAAGGGGAGGTAATTGTGGTTTTGCAGTTATCTTTCAGCAGCATTACAAATGACCACAACAGCGCCTGTGGGGTGTACCTCAGCAGATACATTCAGCAACTGTAAAGTCCACAACAGTACCTCACCAGGAGTATCAAAGAGCTGGAACACATGTAATGTCTCGCCTGATTAAACAGAATGCAGCTCCACACACTGCCATGCTGGCCACCCAGACACAAGCTGTGCCTGATGTAGAAAGCCATGTCCAAGCTGTCAGCAATGCACATGCCGCCTTGTACAATGTGAATGGCAGGGAGATATGCACATGAGGGACCTGAACCCCAGTACTGACATACATAGGACAAGCTGTACTGCATTATCCATAACACAGAAGCCACCACCACGCATGAGTAAACTACCAGTACAGGTTATCCATAGAGTCACTCATTGATTCTACTCAACAGGGATCCTAACGAGTGGATGGGAGATGGTAGGTATACCCTGGGTATCAATGTTGTGTCACAGGTAGACAGAGGCACAGTATAGAAAACAAGACATATGTCATGTCAAACTGCACTTACGATGTGTTGATGGACAAACACACTATCCAATAACCATTAGAAATGGCCTTGGGCACATAGGTAGTGTTTGCCAATGTACACCCATGTTGTGGAATACACTACTGATGTTGGATGAGGCCGTTGTAAGTAGTTCACATCTGAACATAATGCAACATGGTCAGATAGGTTCATAGGTTCATAGGTTCATACTAGGCTATCTGCCCCAAGGCAGTTCTAAGCCTAGCCCAGAGTCTGGTTGCGTACGCCACCCCTTATATGGAAACAGTACTGTGCCCATTAGTTTGACGTGCCTGTCTCCAGCAGTGACACAGTGGCGATCCCGGGTAAACCTATGATTTCCCATCCACAGGTCAGGATACCTCTTGAACAGAGCCAGCAAGGTGCTGTGACTCACATGGACCGTGATTGTATTCCACAGCATAGGAGTCTCCGAGTGATAAATCCACTCCTCCAACATGTCCAATGTACATCCCTGCTACGGTGTAAGTCACTTGCACTAGTGGTTCAGGTGGATCTGACGATTTTGAGGTGGAGCATGTCCATTAATCCCTGGTTGGACATGCTTGCATGTCATGCACATGTCACCTCTAAGCAGACAGTATGTGACTGAATAGAGCTGTAGTGTCTTCAATCTGGCAGCATATGACAGATGTTGGAGACCCTTTATCCTTTTGTTGGGTGACATTCAGGGTCTCTCCACTTGCTGCAGATGTCAGGTGAGATACATCCAGATAAGGCAGTGTACCAGATCACCGGTCCGATAAGTGAAGAGTACAGGGGAACAATGACCCACTAGATCTGGATGTGGATCCCTTCCTGATCATGTGGACAATGTAGAAGGTCCTACTAGCCACTTTAGCAATGTGAGTGTCATCAGAACAGTGCCTGTCAACCTGGGTCCCCAGGTCCATGATAACCTCCTCTGTGCTTAGAGGATTGCCACCTATATGGTAGCTTGGGGTTACCTTGCTTTCGCTGAAGGGTATGACTACACATGTTTTGCAAGTTGACTTCAGGCCATGGCTCTGGCACCAGCTATCAGTGTCCGTGAGTCCCTTCTGAAGGATATCCGTGTCTGATGCACTGTCCACTATGGCACCCAGCGTGCAGTCATCTGCAAACTTTGTCAGCCAAAGTCCTCCCATGTTGGCCTGTACTTCTGAGAAGTAGATAACAAACAATAGGAGGCCAAGGACTGAGCCCTGTGTGAGACCACATGTGACTGGCCTGGTGTCTGACATAGTGCCAGCAACTCTAACCCTGTGGGTCCTGTCCGTAAGACAGTTTGCAACCTGATCTTGTGACATATGGGTGTACATTTCTGTTGGTAGAGTTTCCTACAATACCTGAGTGGGGTATTGCGTTGAAAGTGTTTTCAAGGGCAAGGTAGGCTCTATGGACTGCCTTTCCCTCATCAATGGCCTTAGTTACTGTTTTGATAATGTCAACCAAGTACAAAAGGCATGACTTGCCCTTGATCAACACAAACTGGGACAGGTACAATGTCTGCATGTACCCCATATCTTTCTTTATGAGCTCCATTATGATCCTCTCCATAGCTTTGCAGACTACACTTGTTAAGCTTATGGGGCAGTAATTACCAGAGTCCATAGAGGCACTGCCTTTGTGCAGACGTGCACAACTGGACCCTAAAGAGGCTGTTGTGCACAGTATGGAAATGTAAATCAGTGATAGGACTAAAGCCCAGGATACTGTCCACCACAGTGAAAGTACTGAACCACTACACTATACAGTACTACAGTGCTAGGTCAGTATGAATGGATGTTAACAATTGTATGCAAAGTATCCCATGCAAAACCTGCAGGCACAGTATAATCCCTGTTGTGTTCACAGGAAGCATCTGGACAGTAACTACACAACATGTCACAGAACACACAACCTTAAACAGGAGTTATTTTTGGAGTTCACACTCATCCACAACTGTGATGGGCTGCATAGTTCAACATATGGAAAGCTCACACTGGGCATGCTCACACACTTTGATAAATGAGACATCATTCACACAACATGCCATGGGAAGGCTGAACTGGGCATGCTCACACACTTAGTTCAAATGTTCCTCTTAACAACTGTGAAAACACACCACAGGATGCACATTCCCCATTCCAAACAATGAAGATGTCAGCACCCTATAAGTAGATCAGTAGAAATGCTACCTCCCAGTAATCCGAATAGCGCACTCTGCTAATGCGTCTGTCTCTAGTGTCATAACATAGTTAGGTAGGGGTTTGAATCCAGCAAGTGGCATGTGTGTGTATGAGAAGAACATCCCTTTTGGCAACTGTGGAAACACACCACAGGGAGCTCATTCCACTTTCTAAACACTGATGATGTCAGCACCCTATAAGTAGATCAACTGAAATGAAATCTCCTAGTAATGCGAATAGCGCGCTCTGCTAATGCATCCGTCTTTAGTATCATAACATAGTTAGGTAGGGGTTTGAATCCTGCAAAGGTAATGTATGTGTGTTAGCATGAGTAGGGTTTGTGTGTGTGCATAACGCTGTGGAGGGAAAGTACCTTTTGCCAACTGGGAGAACACACTACAGGGTGCACATCCCTCTTCATAAACACAGATGATGTCAGCACCCTCTAAGTACAGCATTGGAAAAGATTACTCCTACTAATGCAAATAGCACACTCTGCTAATGTGTCTGCCTTTAGAGTCATAACACATCTAGGTAGGGGTTTGGACCTTGCAAATGGAAAGTATGCATTTTACTGTGGGTGGGGTTGGTGTGTGTACACAATGGTGGGGGTGGGATGTCTCTTTTGCCAAATGGGGCTATGCACTGCAGGGTGCACATTTCCCTTAACAAACAGTGATGTTGACAGCACCCTGTACAAACAGAACAACACAGAAGGTGTTGTTACCAATGATGCATGTAAGGTTACACTTCAAGTAATGTCCACAAAACAAAGTAGGATAAACAAATGCTCCTTTTACTCTATCCAAACAACATGGCAACAAACAACTGACACTACTCAGTATAGTGCTACATGCTACTGTAACATGCAGATGTACCAGAATATACCTAGATAGTGTTTTGAAGCCTGAATGTGGCAAGTGTGTTGATGTGGGATGTTACTGTGTGTGCATTTCTGTATGGAAAACATGTTTGAGATATTGGCAATATTGTTGCAGACAGTTTAGGTGCAGATATCCCCCCCCCCCATTCTCCTACACAAGTGGAATTAGTTATCACAGATGACTGTAACCTCCCTATCCTCTCACATGTCCAGGTGAGGGCCACCCTCAACATTGCAGGACACATAGCATCACTGTTACAGAATGGTATCCCTGGATGTGTGCTACATTCACCCCTGGAGGACATGGCACCACATTACAGACTGATATTACTCCCTGGCCATACTACAGGATGTGTACCTGAAGAGTGCCATACATACACAGTGGTCCCACACCAATGAGGAGTAACCTCTACTGACCCTGGTATCTACTGCATCATATGCACAACTGGCCTTCTGTTCTAAGCTACGGAAGTGTCACGTATGGGCAACATGTACAGCAATATTACATATGTATATATTTCAGGACTATGCACACAAAACCTATCTCATGGACAGAGCTATAGATAGTGAACTATGATACATTTGGAGGTGTCACAGTAAACACAGTATTAACCTGCTACTTTGCATTACCTGTGTTTGTGGCAGCTGTTGCTGTGTCAGTGGTGCTTGCTTGCTGCTTGCTGTTTGCTACTCATGGTTTTGCTGCTGGCTGTCTGTATATTTTCTCTTCTCTCTCTCTCTCTCTCTCTTTCTCATTAGGTTTGTGCAATGACTGTACTGCATGAGTGGAGTGTGGGTACTGAATGCTTTTGTAGGTATCTGCATAGGTCCATGTGATGGCCCCTGCACCAATTGTAAGGCAGCATTTGCTAATTGCATGCAGCCAGGTGTGTGTTGATTGCATGTCTCACTGTGATTTCAGGACACTGCTATAAAAAGGTATGTGAGATAGGCGTAGCCCTTTCAGATTGTAGGGCGTGGACGATGCTGGTATGCTGTTGACAGTGTTCTGTGAGTGTGAAGGTTAGTATGGGAATCCAGTGATTTGGCCATTAAAACTTTACCTCACATGCTTTGGATGGTACATCTCCTATATTGCCTTTATACTAATTCCTACTATTGACTGTTATATTTATTTTAGCAGAGCGTTTTTGTATGGCTGTCATGGCTTACTGGTAGGTCATTCAGACTAATGTTACCAAGGTCCTGGGTTCGAGACTGGCAGTGGGAATTTATTTTGTCTCCAGACTTTCAAAATGAGTACAAGACCTGTCAATCAAAGTGCCATAAAGGCACTTTTAAGCACTTTAAACCAGGTCTGCACTCGTTAGCATGAATGAAGAAGGAGGCGTGCCCAGTATGACCTGGCCTTGGCAAAGAGGCAACACATAGCACATATGCTTGGTCAGTAGGAACACTGGGACTGATACCCGCTCTGACTCACTCATACAGTAACAGGGATACCTAACATGACACAACCTGCTTCCAAACGTACAGGGAGTGTAGTATGTGTATCAGACAGAGGTGGCCCTGCAGCACCACCTGAGGCATGAATGCCATGTGTTAAGTAATGTAATATCATGTACAATATGCACACCTGAGGACCCCAACTAACATCCATATCCACGCATATGACCCTGTGGAAACAGCTGCACGTCATACAGTGATGTACATGTGCAAAAACATGGAACAAGATACAAAATGAGGGTGACTAGCAATAAATAGCATGGATAACCACACACCCATGTTTGTACCACAACAAGAAGCAACATGGAATAGCCATGGTCAAAAACCAATGGCTAAAACCGACTACTACTATATAGCTTGCTGCAGACCACTGTCCTAATAGCAGGAACTGCCCCAGGCCTATGTTCACAGGTTCATACTAGGCTATCTGCCCTAGTGCATGTATAAGCCTAGCCATAGTGATGTGGATATTGCCACCCCTTATAGTGGTAATAAGTGTACAGAATAGATTCTGAATATTGTGCCTCTGACTTAGTAGTGACACATTATGACCCCCTTACGTAATTGAATAACATGACTGTGTCTCTGTCTAGTCTTTGCCTCCGTCTCATATGCAGTTGTCCAGATGTCTCCTGAAGAGAGTCAGTGAGGGACTCTGTCAAACATGAACTGGGATACTCTGCTAGAGTGTGAGATGCCTCTGAGTTATGGCTCTGTCCCTCCAGCATGTCCTATACATGTATGTGCTGAGGTTCAAATACTCAGCTTTCATGGCTCTGGTGGATTTGGATTGCTTGCAGTGGAGCATGTCTACCAAATCCTGATTGGACATGGTCTTGTATGTCAGGCATAGGTCACCTGTAAGTATGGTATGACACTGAACAAAGCTGGACTTCCTCTATTCGGAAGCATATGACATGTGTTGAAGAACCCTGATCTTCATGGTAGGTACTTTTCGGGTGCAAAGGTGCAAAAGGCAGGATCTGCCCTGTACAAAGCTGAACTAGGTGGGAACAAGGGTCTGTAGGTCAGTAATGTGTCTGTGTAAGAGCTCCATGACTCCTCCCATATCTTTGCAGACAAGGCTGGTTAAGCCTGTGTGGTGGTAGTTGCCATGGTCTGTGGAGACATCTCCCTTGTGGAGTGGGACCACTGTTGCCGTATGCCAGTGTTCAGGTACATATCCTGTAGCAAGACTAAGGTTAACTAGCAGTTGTATATATGGGTCCAGCCCCTTCTGGAGTTCACATAGCATGCAACTGGAGATACCAGCAGGTCCCATGGATGCTGTGTACTTGTCTTTGCTGAGTGTGGCTCTCACATGGACATCCAAGATGACAGTGAGGTTACATACAGCAGTGATAACTATCTTGTTTTGGGGGTGATGGAGGGGTTACATCGCACTGAAGCTGTCCACCGGAATGTTGCCAATATCTGTCAGGTCACTGGAATATATGTTGTTGTGTACCAACTCTGAGCATATCCGAGGGTTCACAACCAGGTGTCTGACATAACTGAAGAAAGCAGTGTGGTTACCTTCATTGTCTTTGGTGATTTATGTCCCCAAGTTGACCTTGCATGTCTTTATGAGATAATGTAGCTTTCTACTAGTGCTGATCTCAGCTGTCTTCCCTTTTGGAGATGTAGCTCTGTCTTGCATTAGTAACCCTCATCTGTCATACAGTTTGTTTATGGCTGGGGTCCACCAGACAGGACACTTTCCCTTTGTGGAGAGGGTCCTGTTTCCAGTTGTGATTGTATGGTCCATGCTGTCTGACATCTAGCTAAGGGGAGGTCATTCTGGTTTTGCAGTTATCTTTCATCAGCAGTAGAAATGACCACAACAGCCCCTGTGGGGTGTACCTCATGCACACACATCCAGCACCTGTAAAGTCCACAACAGTACCTCACCAGGAGTATGACAGAGCTGGAACACATGTAATGTGTAGTCTGATTAAACAGAGTGCAGCTCCACACACTGCCATGCTGTCCACCCAGATGCAAGCTGTGCCTGATGTAGAAAGCCATGTCCAAGCTGGAATCAATGCACATGCTGCACCTTGTACAATCTGAATGGCAGGGAGCTATGCACATCAGGGACCTGAACCCCAGCACTGACATATATAGGACAGGCTGTACTGCATTATCCAAAACACAGAAGCCACCGCCACACATGAGTAAACTACCAGTACAGGTTGTCCATAAAGACACTGGTTGAGTCCCCTCAACAGGAATCCTAATGAGTGGATGGGAGATGGGAGGTTTACCCTGGGTATCAATGTTATGTCACAGGTAGACAGAGGCACAGTATACTACACAAGACATATGACATGTCAAACTACGCTTACAATGTGTTGATGGACAAACACATTCTCTGACTAGCATTAGGTCAAGATACCTCTTGAACACAGCCAGCAAGGTGCTCTGCCTCAAATGGACCAGGATTGTATTCCACAGCATAGGAGTCTCCAGTGATAACTCCATCCCTCCAACATGTCCAACATACATCCCTGCTAAGGTGTCAGTCACCTGCACTAGTGGTTCAGGTGGATCTTCTGAGTCTGAGGTGGAGCATGTCCATTAATCTCTGTTTGGACATGGCCTCGCATGTCAGGCACATGTCACCTCTAAGCAGACGGTATGTGAGTGAATAGAGTGTGAGTGTCTTCAATCTGGCAGCATATGACAGCTGTTGTGGTTCCTTGATCCTTTAGGTGGGGACAGTCAGGGTGTCTCCAATTGCTGCAGATGTTGGGTGAGATACAGCCAGAATAGGGCATTTGACTCGATCACCGGTCTGATAACTGAAGAGTACAGGGGAACAATGACCCACTAGATCTGGATGTGAATCCCATCCTTATCAGGTGGGCAATGTAGAAGGTCTTCCTAGCCACTTTAGCAATGTGAGTCTCAGAAGAATGGCGACTGTCAACCTGGGTCCCCAGGTCCATGATAACCTCCTCTGTGCTTAGAGGATTGCCACCTATATGGTAGCTTGGGGTCACCTTGCTTTTCCTGAAGGGTATGTCTACACATGTTGTGCACTCTGACTTCAGGCCATGGCCCTGGCACCAGCTATCAGTTACTGTGAGTCCCTTCTGAAGGATATCTGTGTGTGATGCACTGTCCACTATGGTGCCCAGTGTGCAGTCATCTGCTAACATTGTCATCCAAAGTCCTCCCATGTTGGCCTGTACTCCTGGGAAGTACATGACAAACAATGGTGGCCAAGGACTGAGCCCTGTGTGACACCACCTGTGACCAGCCTGGAGTCTAACATAGTGCCAGCAACTCTAACCCTGTGGGTCCCGTCCTTAAGCCAGTTTGCAACCCATCTTGTGACATATGGGTTTACATTTCAGTTGTTAGGGCTTTCCACAATACCTGAGTGGGGTATTGTGTTGAAAGTGTTAGCAAGGCCAAGGTAGGCTGTATGGACTGCCTTTCCCCAACAATGGCCTAAGTGACCAATTTGAAGATGTCAACCCAGTACAAAAGGCATGATCTGCCCCTGACCAAGCCAAAATGGGATGGGTACAATGTCTGCATGTCCCCTATATCTTTGTTTATGAGCTCAATTATGATCCTCTCCATAGATTTGCAGACTACACTTGTTAAGCTTATGGGGCAGCAATTAACAGGGTCTGTAGAGGCACTGCCTTTGTGCAGATGTGCACAACTGGACCCTAACCAGCCTGTTGTGCACACTATGAAAATGTAAATCAGTGATAGGACTGAAGCCCAGGATACTGACCACCACAGTGAAAGTACTGAAACACTACACTAGACAGTGCTACAGTGTTAGGTCAGTATGAACGGATGTTGACAATTGTGTGCAAAGTATCCCATGCAAAACCTGCAGGCACAGTATACTCCCAGTTTTGTTCACACAAAAAGCATTCGGACAGTAACTACACAACATGGCACAGAACACACAACCATAAACTGGAGGTATTTGTTGAAGGTCACACTCATCCACAAATGTGATGGGCTGCAGAGTTCAACATATGTAAAGCCCACACTGGGCATGCTCACACACTTAGATAAATGAGACATCTTTCACACAACATGCCACAGGAAGGCTGAACTGGGCATGCTCACACACTTGGTCCAAATGTTACCCCTAGCAAATGTGAAAACACACCAGAGGATGCTCATCCACCTTTCTATACACTGATCATGTAAGCACCCTATAAGTATATTGGAGAAAAGGATTCTTTCAGTAATCCGAATAGCCCGACGTGCTAATACGAACGTCTCTAGTGTCATAACATAGTTAGGTAGGGGTTTGAATCCAGCAGGTGGCAAGTGTGTGTGAAGGGGGGTAAGTGTGTATGAAAGAAACATCCCTTTTGGCAACTGGGAAAACACACCACAGGATGATCATTCCACTTTCTAGACTCTGATGATGTCAGTACCCTATAAGTATATTGGAGAAAAGGATTCTCTCAGTAATCCGAATAGCGTGCCGTGCTAATGTGTCCATCTCTAGTGTCATAACATAGTTAGGTAGGGGTTTGAATCCAGCAGGTGGCAAGTGTGTGTGAAGGGGGTAAGTGTGTGTGTAAGTGTGTATGAAAGAAACATCCCTTTTGGCAACTGGGAAAACACACCACAGGATGATCATTCCACTTTCTAAACTCTGATGATGTCAGCACCCTATAAGTATATCAGGGGAAAGGATATTCCCCAGTAATGCGAATAGCGCGCTGTGCTAATGCGTTCGTCTCTAGTGTCATAACATAGTTAGGTAGGGGTTTGAATCCAGCAGATGGCAAGTGTGTGTGAAGGGGGGTAAGTGTATATGAAAAAAACATCCCTTTTGGCAACTGGGAAAACACACCACAGGATGATCATTCCACTTTCTAAACTCTGATGATGTCAGCACCCTATAAGTATATCAGGGGAAAGGACATTCCCCAGAAATGCAAATAGCGTGCTGTGCTAATGCGTCCGTCTTTAGTGTCATAACATAGTTAGGTAGGGGTTTGAATCCAGCAGGTGGCAAGTGTGTGTGAAGGGAGGTAAGTGTGTATGAAAAAAACATCCCTTTTGGCAACTGGGAAAACACACCACAGGGTGATCATTCCACTTTCTAAACTCTGATGATGTCAGCACCCTATAAGTATATCAGGGGAAAGGAAATCCCCCAGTAATGTGAATAGCGCGCTGTGCTAATGCGTCCGTCTCTAGTGTCTTAACATAGTTAGGTAGGGGTTTGAATCCAGCAGGTAGCAAGTGTGTGTGAAGGGGGGTAAGTGTGTTTGATTGATATATCCCTTTTGGCAACTGGGAAAACACACTACAGGATGCACATACCCATTTCTAAATGATATCACAATTATGTATGGCTTTTGATTACAGACATGCCATGTGTGTTGTGCACACACAGAATGCCCATGTGTGTGGGTTGTCCCTCACAATAATGCATGACATTGATTACACCGGTTATGGCAATGAACACATGATGTATGTGTGTGCCAAATACACATATGTACCTGAGACTTTCAATAGTTACCATGTGTGATGCCTGCCACATGTGAATACATGGTATTTGCACAGGGTAACATTATGACCGTGGTCTTCTGTGCAGATGCTGCATGTGGGATGTGTATATACAGTGTGAGATGTAGATGCTATCAGCCTAGTAGTGAGGGATGCACACCTGGTCTGGGGCATAAAGTCTACATGTTGTTAATGTACAGGAGCTGCATGTTCTCACCTGTTGTGGGAGTGGTAAGACAGTATTCCATAGCAATGCAGTGACTGCATGCTAAGAACCATTCAGCTAGGGTGTTGTAGATACACTTATTCATTAGCATTCAGTAATTTGTCGGAATCCCTGGTGAGGGTCTGATGCCAACCAAGGTCAGGGGTCTACCAGCCTGTGTCACTTGCTCAGTGATCCCTTCCATGTTCCCTATCACGTATCCCAGTGAGACATCCCACATCAGCTGTGGTGGCATGGACAATGACTGAGTCATATGTGTCCATGCATCTGACTGACTTGTATGTTGTTGTTACAGTTTGGCCATGTGTTTCCATCTCATACATGTGATGTACATCAATGGGTAGGGATAGGGTTGACTGTGTACATGTGGCAGCTGTGACATTACTACATGACACACATATTCCACAACTGTACCATAGAGGTGACTGACAACTGACCTTTGCACATGCTACCGAGTATTGAGATTACATTGGTGATTGACAGCACATAGGGCCAATGGTGAAAAAAGAGACATAGGTCTATAGGTTCGTACAGGGATATCTGCCCAGGGCATGTATCCACCTAGCCAGAATGTGCGTGCCTTTCAACATGCATTGTGAATCTGTCTTGCTATGCCCTTTCCAAGGTTAGTATACTGTGCCTCTTTCTCACAGTGACACATACGTGATACCCAGGGTAACCCTACAATGTCACATCCAGTCATTAATATCGCTCTTGAAGATAGTCACTGAGTCAGTCCACCTAACCTCTATTGGGATAATAATCAGGAATGAAGGGTGCCTCTGAGTTGTGAATGTGCCCCTCCACCATGTCCTATGTATATCACTCCTGAAGTTCAAGTATTTCCAGCGTGTATCCTGGTGGGATCTGGATATTCTGAGATGCAGCATGGCCATTACGTGAGGGTATGACCTGGCCTTCTATGTCAGGCACAGATTGCCTATGAAGAGGCAGTATGTCACTGAGTACAGCTGCTGCTACTTTAACCAGTCAGTATGTGGCATCTGTTTGAGCACTTTGATCCTTGTCGAGGTACATATGTGGTAGCCCCAGTTGCTGCAGGTGTCTGGTAAGGTGCATGCGAAAGGTTCATCATAGTCAATTATGGGCATGATGAGGGATGAGTAAAGGGGCACAATGTCCTCCCCTGGCCTACATGTGGATCCCATGATGATGTGGCCCATATCACATGCTTACCTAACCACTCTGTCCATGTTGTTGTCAAATGGTAGAATGCTATCAACCTGCACCCAAGGTCCATAATTCCTTGGTCTGCACTTACTGGATTAACACATATGTGGTACATTGTGGTCATTTAGTGTTTGACAAAGGGGATGACTATACTCTTTCTGTCATTCACGTTGAGGCCATGGCTGTGGCACAAGTCGTGTGTTTGCAAGAGTCCCTTTTGGAGGATGCGTGTGTTAGCTGTTAAGTTGATTATGGTGTTCAGTCTGCAGTCACCTGTGACTTTCTGAGCCACAGTACTTCCATGTTGGCCTGTACCTATGACAAATACATAATGAACATGACAGCCCCTAGGGATTTGCCTTGTGGGACACCAATTGTACCAGGTTGGAGGCTGACGTGGCTCCAGCAATTCTACCATGTGTGTTCTGCCCTTGAGCCACTGTGCAATACCCATAGTGACATAGGGGTTAATATGTACACTGGTGAGCTTCCCTAGAATGCACAAGTGGGGTATTGTATCCAAGGCTTATGCAAGGTCCAGGTAGGCTGTGTGGACCTCCTACCCCTTGACAGTGGCCTGTTGGGACTGTCCAGAGCCACGTGCACGTGGTCTCCTGGGGCGTCTGGATGACAGCACAGACCCAGCATTGCTGGGGCTGGTGCTGGCACTTGAGGCGCGAGTGGGCCCGTTGTCGTCCGCGGCCACTGCCAGCTGGTGCTCTTGCTGGCATACGGCCATGTCGACGCCGCAAACGCACACCATCGCCCTGGCCCATGGACATCTGGTTGTGGAGCAGCTGTCGTATGCCCCCACAATGTCTGTCAACGACATCTGTGAAGTTACGGATAGCATTCGCAACATCATGCATGCCGTCTGTCATGGCTATGCGACATGCTCTCAGCTCCCTCAGACCCTGTCTGGTGTACCTTTCCATACGTGCCTGTGCCTGCATGACAGTTCTAAACATAGTGGAGGTTGACATACCTCCTTGGGCACATCGGCCAGAGGCAGTACGGCCACGGATGCCCCCACGAGAACCCATGGGCGACTGTCTGCGTGGTACCATTGGAGGCCTCTGCACATGGCTGCCTTGTGAGGATGCATGTACCACAGGTACCACATTACCCTGATCTATGCCCACTGCTGACTGTCCATCACCTAGGGACAATGGTGACAAAGGATGTAACGGCAGGATGACTGTGTGCATTGACGGGGTTGAAAGCTGTGTACTGTCAATTGGCTGACCAATGGTGGACCCAGACACACCTTCCTGCACCATTACAGACATTTCATCATCATCAGTACCTGGGGCACAAGATTCAGGTTCCTGCTGCAGGTCACCAGAGCAGCACCAGAACCTACGGGAGGAAAACATGGAACACAGATTACAGTCTCAATACATATTTGAAAGAGATGCACTTCAATACTAATGCACACATTCAGAAATGGACACATGCACTCATGGACACTAACACACATGCACACTTGGGCACAGGCACACTTGCACACATGCACACCCCACAGTAAACACACACATCAGTACCGTGTTACACTACTCAAATTACCACCTGTCAATTACAGTTATTGTGAACACAGTCACCAGCATGTCTACTACAGAGTTACACTACTCTTCCTAGTTTTATAAATTGTTTTACAGATACTGTTAAAAAGACTCACCAGCATGTATGGCCTGCCTCGTTGCTACATGGGAGGGACCTGGAAGTGTGAAGAGAGTAATGTCAGTGGGCACATGTGTGCCATTTGTTTTGCACATGATACAGTACAGTAGTACACTAGTTCCCTTTACACACACCAGCTGCACATCATGTCTGTAAATATATCATGATGACTTTTCCTCACTTCCCTTCTTGACTCCTGCCTCTTCCATATCATTGTATCTGTCATACTCCTTCTACTTCTCTACCCTTCTGAGCCCTAACTATTATGTATATGGCTTTTGCCTTATTGCATAACCATTATGCTTTAGGTAGGATTGCTTTGAAACCAACGGTACATTGTGTATGACTCTAAACTGTTTGACTTCCTTACATGTATGTTGATTTGATTAACAGGCTGGTGTACAATTCTATTATGTTGGCTGTCTGTATTGACAACTTCTCTGTCTGCCTTTATTACGTTATGTGTGGAGCTTTTCTCCACAGGCCTCTACTGAAAATGAAGTTATATCCAGCTAGACTATCTGGGTCAACAAATGCAAAAGTAATAACAATAAATGAATATGGCATCTTACCTGCACGCTCCCTGTCTTGCTGCTGTGTGGACCCAACCTCCATCAGGATGCATGGTTGTTGCTGTTGTTCTGGGGCTGGTTCCACAGCACTTAGCAGTAGCCCTCCTGTCTGGTGAGGGGGATGTGGCCACCCCACCTGTGGCAACCTGTTGCCTGCGGATATCTGCAGCACGCTGGCGGACATTTCTTATCAAATCACTGCAGTGATGTCTCACCTGCTCATATGTCCTATCATGCATGCCAACATCATTTATCCTGCTAACAAGGTTAAGCCACAGTGCAGACCTCTCCTGCTGATTCTGGGTGGTGCGTGAGAACAGGATGGCATAGTCACGCACCAGGCTCTGGTGGATCACGTCATCCTCTGCAGCAGAGTAGGCAGGATTCCTTTTAGGTGCCATGTCTATCTGGAAAGGTACACAAACAGGTTATCAGCATAGTATCTCAACAATACATGGTACACATTCTATACAGGGAGTGTTAACTTCTACTTATTACTGATTGGTTAAAACCTGATTACAGTGTAGCTATCATTCTATGTCATTTGTACTAAGTACTTGGCCTTCAGACCGGTTGTTTTACATTAGGGCGGTTGGTGGCAAGCACTGTGGTGGCAGGACACATATCTTTCATCCATTGAAGTTGGGAACTGCTGATTGTGGGCCCAGTGTACAAGTGTATTACTTCTGGTATGGGCAGTTGGCCTTCAGGCCAGTTATTTAACATTAACGAGGTTTGTGGTCTGCACTCATGTGTGACAATAGACTGTACTCTGCCATTCATAGCTGGGGACATCTGGTTTCAGGTTTATAGTGCCTGCATATCGGAGCTGTATCTTACTGACATTGCTACACCTTGTTTGTTGTAGCAAACACTACATCCAGGCCTCCTGGATCTACCTTTGTTTATATGCTTGTTATCTGTTAGCTTGTTATTTCACTGGTATGCTACTTCCACATAGTACACATCTTCTCAACACATCTGTGACTCACTACTGTTATCTGCATTGCTTACTGTACGTACTTCCATGTTACACATGACAGCAAGTGACTGCTTGTCATTGTTGCATTTACTTCATTGTGACACATTGCACTTAGGTTACCTGGCATTTGCTCACTGACACTTTTATATCAGTCAGCAGTTGTAGGTAATGTCAGTACACCCTCACTCCCCACTGGACCTTGTTTTCAATCATTAGTGATTACAGAGTTCACAATAGTATTCTAGCATGTCCAGAGGTCAGTTGTCAGTTCCTCTCCAGTCCAGCTGGTGAGTGTGGTACTCCAGAGACAATGTTAGAACAGTTGTATGTACACAGACAACCCCCTCCTCCTAACAACAAATTCAAACTCATGTGAGTGATGCAACCATATACCAGACTGGAGGCTAGGCACTGTCTACTCAATACCGCCATAACCAGTCACGTGGCAAAGGGATCACTCACTACACTTCCAGTCTCACGTAGACCTACCACAACAGCAGACCTAACACATGATCACACATGATCATACTTGTAGGCTCAGACCACAGCTCTGCCTATGCAGCAGAGACCTCCTAAGCAGACATCCAGGCAACCACTACCACATAAACGAACATGTGCAACACATATCACACAAAGCCAATGTGCTGAACACTCACAGCCATTAACAGTTAACAACACACCTCATACACCTGTACTAGGTGCCTCTATCATCAGGCACACTCACATCATGTTCAACAGGCTTAACGAGGTGAGGGTCACGGTGTGCAGCCTGTCAGGCACTATGACCTGCCACATAACACAAACACTCAGGTAACCCCAAGGCAGGTACAGGTATGACTCAGTCAATGTCCATGCTGCTGTGAATGGCCTGACACATTCCTCCCTGGACTACATGACATGAGACATTACAGAGCTCTCTGAGCACGTAGCCGAGACAGTTTGACCCTGACCTTTAGTAGCATCCTACCCTCACCTAGAACGATGCCACAATATCAAGGCGCGATGATCCCTTCCAACAATTGACTGACATACTGGTGTCATTCACAGGTGTGCCAATGCCTGCCATCTTGGGGTGGTATGCTTTACTAGGGACAGCTTGCACCTGTCACCACAGTCCTATTGACATTTGGCAGAGCCTCCTGCTACACCCATAGTGCCTGTATTAGGCAAGGCTCATAAGGCAAACCCACATCCATTTGTATCACAAAGGATGAGGAAATAAGAGTGATGCTACTCAAGACCCAAGGATGCACGCACCCAAAACCCTACCTAGCATTCTGGACATCGATATCTGTGCAGTAACATGAACCTGTTTCAGGTTTCACAGGAGCACACCAGTACTACCATGTTATAGCTGTTACCATTCTTGTCGGCCCCAACACTTGAACAAGGGAGGGGGAGTATCAGTATTCAATGCAGATTCCCACGCCTCCACATTGGTGGCACAGTACAACATAGGTGTTAGGCCATTGAGTACAGAAGACGTAGTTGGGGACCTGGGGAAGAAACATGGTAGCGGTCTGTCATTTGTCTACCACATGGCCAACGTGGATTGACAGACATGTTATATAGCCCAGCTAATCATGACTGATTCACATGTATGGCAGGGAGGTCATTGTGCCTCTGTACTCATCCATCATCAGGCCTATAATTGCATACAATGCACCTTTTGGGATGTACCTAACCAGACACCTACAGCAACTGGTACAGGACAACAGTACATCATCAAGGGGATGCAATGGCTCACACAGATGTCATATTCTGCCCAGGTAAAGTGAATCCAGCTGGACTCAGTGGCATACTGCCTGTTCAGAGGCAATCTGTGCGTGCCATATACAGCCATGTCCTACCTAGCAGTAATGAACGTGATGCACCTCAGGCAATCAGAGTTCCATACAGCCACATGCTCAGAAGAGCTGGACCTCAGCACTGACATACATGGACATGCTGGAGGGCATATTCCTAACCGAGAGGCTCCCTTCACTCTGTAATGAGCTCACACTACTGGTTAGGCAGAGTCCCTCATTGACTCTCTTCCATAGGAATCTGGATGAGTGGATGGAGATCATAGTTGTACCCCAGGTATCACTTCTATGTCGCTGTTAGACAGAGGCACAGTATACTAAAGTCGGACAAGGGCATAGCAGCATAACTTGTGATTGGGTGGCAAAAGACAAACACATTCTACTAGGCTTACCAATGCCCTAGGGCAAATAGCCTAGTATGAACCTATGAACTGTTCATTCTCAACTGTTCGAGCTCATTACAGAGTGAAGGGAGCCTCTCGGTTAGGATTTGCCTCTCCAGCATGTCCATGTATGTTCTATTCAGTCGCCACCGCTTGCTCAGAGGAGACCTTTGCCTAACATACAAGGCCATGTCAAACCCAGATTTGATGAATATGCTTCACCTCAAAATATCTAGCTCCATCAGAGCCACAAGGGCGGTGACTTAATCCTCGACACGGCTATTAATAGGACATGCTGGAGGGATAGATTCATCACCCAAAGACTCCTATGCTGTGGAACAAAATCACGGTATATGTGAGGCAGAGCACTCGCTGGCCTTGTTCAAGAGAAATCTTGACCAATGGATGGGAGATCGCAGATATACCCCAGGGATTACCTCAGTGTCACTGCTCGACAGAGGCACAGCAAAATAATGGGTATGGTTCCCCATACTAAAGGGGTGGCGTAAGCCACAAAACGATGGGCTGGGCTTGTAAATGCCCTTGGGCAGATAGCCTAGTATGAACCTATGAACATGTGTGTACTGCTATAGTACTTCTGCCATATGTTGCATGTGTGTGTGTTGTGGGGGATGCACAGGTAATGGGCAGATACGTCTGCACAGGTGACACGTCTGACACATTCTGGGTGTTCATCCATACATACTGGATGTGTGCTGCCATCCAACACTGTGATGTGGACACACATTATTCAGCCTGGATATACATATCCGAACAACACCACAAGCACAGTACACTACCTTGCTATGTATGCATGTTATTACACAGTTGTTCAGTAGTTATGACAGTGATGCTATGCATGCAGACCACTGGGCCAGTGGAAGCCACAACACACACCGCCAGCACCTTTGCATATGCTTACCACAGACATCCCACATACTGCATGTACTGTGCACACAGTTATCTAACCCAGAACAACTGCACACCACTTATTAATCCTGTCCAGTGGACTACAGATACAGGCATATTGTATAACAATAGTAGGAGGCTACTGCAGCACAGGGCATATTCACATGACGGGAAGGCATCTGTTGTCTGCAGTGTTAAGTGGCTTCACATTCACCAAATGCACAGATATTGGCAACATTGTTGCAGACAGTTTAGGTGCAGGTACCCCCATTGTCCTACACACGTGTTATTAGTTATCCCAGATGACTGTAACCTCCCTATCCTCTCACATGTCCAGGTGAGAGCCACCCTCATCATTGCAGAACACATATCATCACTGTTACGAAATGGTATCCCTGGATGTGTGCTACATTCACCCCTGGAGGACATAGCACCACATGACAGACTGATATTAATCCCTGGCCATACTACAGGATATGTACCTGAACAGTGCCATACATACACAGTGGTCCCACACCAATGAGGAGGAACCTCTACTGACCCTGGGAACTACTGCATCATATGCACAACTGGCCTTGTGTTCTAAGCTATGGAAGTGTTAGTTATGGCCCACATGTACAACAATATTACATATGTTTATATTTCATGACTATGTACACACAACCTATCTCATGCACATACCTATAGATAGTGAACTATGATACATTTGGAGGTGTCACAGTATACACAGGATTAACCTGCTACTTTGCATTACCTGTGTTTGTGGCAGCTGTTGCTGTGCCAGTGGTGCTGCTTGCTGCTTGCTCCTTGCTGCTTGCTGCTGATTTTGCTGCTGGCAGTCCTAATATTTGTTTTCTTTTTTGTTGTTTGGTTGTTTTCTCTGTCTCTGTCTCTCTCTCTCTCTCTCTTTATCCGTAGTGTTTGTGCAATGAATGTATTGCGTGAGTGTAGTGTGAGAACTCAAAGCTTTTGTAGGTATCTGCATAGGTCCATGTGATGGCCTCTGCACCAATTGTAAGGCAGCATTTGCTAATTGCAAGCAGTTGGGTGTGTACTGATTACATGTCTCACTGTGATTTCAGGACACTGCTATAAAAGGGTATGTGAGATAGGCGTTGCCCTTTCAGATTTTAGGGCGTGGACCATGCTGGTATGCTGTTGACAGTGTTCTGTGAGTGTGAAGGTTAGTACATCTCCCATGCTTCATGCTGTGTTGTAGATTCAGGTTGCTGCATTTATCTTGCCTGTTCCCTGTATTGAGTGTGTATGCATACTGACACCTACAACTATATGTCATATGTATTGCTATATAAATATATATATATATATATCTGTGTACATATACATACTTTCATATATGTACATTAGCTGACATTATTGGGTACAAGCTAACAATTAGCAGGGCTGTTTCTGTTAACACTACACTAGTATGGGAACCCAGTAATTGTGACTATAAAAGTCTGCCTGACATGCTTTGGGTAGTAGACATACTATATTGCCTTTATCTTCATTCCTACTATTACATGTTCCACGTATTTAGCACTATATTCCTGTATGAGAGTCATGTCTTAGTGGTAGGTCATACAGACTAGTGTTACAATGGTCTTGTGGTAGGGCCTACTAGTATGCTCATATTCTGCTTTTGAGTTGAGTATAGGGCCTATCAATCACAGTGCTGGAGGCACCTTTAAGCAGTTAAAGGGCTTAGTAGGTCTCACAGGAGCCAGGCTGTGTTGCAGATTCTGGTTGCTGCATATATCTTCACTGTTTCCTGTAGTGAGTGTGTATGGCTACTGAGACATACAACTATATTTCATATGTATTAATATATATTTATATATATGTATGCGTAGATATACATACCTTCACATATGTTCATTACCTTACATTATTATGTACAAGCTAACAGGTAGCAGGGCTGTTTTCTGTTCACACTGAACTAGTATGGGAATCCAGTAATTTGGCCATTAAAACTCTACCTGACATGCTTTGGATAGTACATCTCCTATATTACCTTTATACTGATTCCTACTATTACATGTTATATTTATTTTAGCAGTGTGTTCTTCGAAAGCAGGTATGGCTTAGTGGTAGGTCAAACAGACTAATGTTACCTAGGTCCTGGGTTCGAGACTGACAGTGGGAATTTTTTTACTTTGCAAACTTTCCAACTTGAGTACAGGACCTGTCAATCAAATAGCTGAGGCCACCTGTAAGCAGTTAGAAGGGTAAGTAGGTCACACAGGGGTCAGGCTGTGTTGCAGATTCAGGTTGCTGCAATTATGTTAACTTTTTCCTGTAGTGAGTGTGTATGGCTACTGAGACCTACAATTATATTTCATATGTATTGATATATATTTATATATATGTATGTGTAGATATACATACCTTCACATATGTACATTACCTTACATTATTATGTACAAGCTAACAGGTAGCAGTGCTGTTTCTGTTCACACTGAACTAGTATGGGAATCCAGTAATTTGGCCATTACAACTCTACCTGACATGCTTTGGATAGTACATCTCCTATATTGCCTTTATACTGATTCCTACTATTACATGTTATATTTATTTTAGCACTGTGCTCTTGTAAAGCAGGCATGGCTTAGTGGTAGGTCATACAGACTAATGTTACCAAGGTTCTGGGTTCGAGACTGACAGTGGGAATTTATTTTTCTTAGCAAACTTTCAAAGTGAGTACAGGACCTGTCAATCAAAGTGCCATAAAGGCACTTTTAAGCACTAAAACAGGTCTGCGCTTTTGGCGGAGCTCACGCATGCACTGGCGGTGAGCTCTGCTAACACAAGCGCACACCGCTAATTTCTTTGAAAGAAAAGAAAAAGGGGTGACAGGAAAGTGGTGAAAAAGGGGTCACAAAGAGGGTAAGACAGTAGGGAAACAAGCGTGGGATTTGCAGGAGGGATATAGGTAAGGCCCATAGATGCCCATGTCTTTGGCAGCAACAGCTGTATATTTCTATGTATTTTGGTGAGACATTTGAAACCTTCCACCTCTGAGAGAGGTGTCAGGACAACATTAATATTTGTTGTACAGCCAATTGTAATTAACAGTTTAGATGTCCAGCGGACATGTGTGCGACATGGACAGCTATGTATGGGCGTAATTTTTTTGTGGGACAGAGTGCCCTTTTTTTTTTTTACAGGTGAGAGTGGTATACCAGGTGAAGGAAGTCGGTAAAGCTGGGGAGGTAGGTTGGGTTGGTTAACAGACAAGACAGACAAGACGCATACAGGGACGGTGTATGACACACGTGGGGGGGTTACACAATTGACGGGGACGGAGGTTGGGATATCCGAGATGCACGAGCCCACAGATGACAACAGTGGAACTGATATCCCCACCCATAGGCAGTTGCCACTGTTCCTTCACAGCCCAGGACGGGGCTGTGCTGGGGGCTGTGTAGGCAGGGCAACGGCCGGGGCCGTTAGCTGTGCCACACGAGCCTCGAGCTGGCGTAGGGGCCCAAGAACAGTCTTGGATCTCCCTTCGCACCACCGACCGGACACCTTGGAGGGTGAGTGGACGAACCCCTCCGGCCACACTTGCAGAGGGGGGACGGGCCCCATCCCCTGCAGCGCTTCCACCCGAAGGTGGCACAGGGCCACCGGAGGGGGGTCCGGCCTGGCCACTAGTGCCAGGTGCAGTCGCCAGCTGAGGTGGGAGAGGTGGGTCCGCTGGGACCTGCCTTCCCAAGCGTTCTAGGTTTGTGAGTAGTTATGTTAGTTTGGGTTGGTGGCATTTTATTACATTCAGATTAGTTGTAACAGCATGCATTGGTATTCCCATCAAACAAACACCCAGATATGAACACCATTGAACAAGGGGCATATCAATATCACATGCATTATTTGAACAGCAAAACACGGTCAAACGACATGCAGGGTTGATTAATGGCAACAGGCCATCAGATTTGCAGGTATGAACAGGGCACATGCACGAACAGACATGCATATATGTTTGAAACGGACAAATGTCCACGATTAATGAAATGTTCACATACCATTATTTAGTGGATGTTGTTATATGGAATTATAGGGTTGGGTGGGGATAGAAAGTGATGACACATTCATATGTTACACATTGATTCACATTTCTAATAGGTACACAATTAAGTTGAGGCTGATGTTTCAAAATAATCTTTATTTTACTGTCATGCTACACCTGTTACACATACATCACTATCCTACTTATTTTGAATTTTATCAGATACATCATCCTGCTACACTTTGATGACAGGACAGGGGACAACTATGGCTGTTTAGTCTGTCAGATAATCATTCATTCTATCTGCAAATTGTTTACTGTTATCACCATATACAGATTTTGAGCTAGACATTCCAGATTCAGACACACTGAAATCAGTTTGGGATGTTAATTTGTACTTCCCACATGCATTTAGTTCTGTAGAAACACACTGAGGCTTATATATTCAGGTGTTATTACTACTTTATTTATTCATACATGAGCCTTTCTGTCACTCTCACACATTCTGCAACTTCACAGTTCAGGTTGGTACTTCTAGGCTTTGTTCACATATTAGACCTGTGGTGATTCAAACACTTTCCAACAGCCTCACTTCTGTCATGATTCAGCATTTCAACAGGGATATATCTCACATGTGACTACCTCAGATTCTGAAGCTGTACTCTTGAGACTACTGCAGGTTACAGTATATTTAATTAATGATGGGACATCTGTATTACAGCACTGTTTAATTCTATCAATTATATTTCCAGTTACACTTGCATACTGATGAACTTGTTGCAGCCATACCTGCAGACTTTCAATTCCTGCTTGCACATTATATTACTTTTAATCAATACACTGCACTGTTCTGATACATGGTACATAATAATATTTATTTACAAGTACTGGGTGGGGTTACTAACCTGCATGGTGGCGCAGCACCAGCCTCGAGGCGTGCATCTCACGATTCATAGACCGGACACCTGCAGCTGTAATACAAAGGGAATAATATTGGACTACACATCTCCATGGTATCAGCTAGTTGAAATCCTTACATACATGAGTAAAATGTGACTTACTCAGTGGTGGGGCGTTGGGCATTTGCCGGGCCTCCTGGATCCAACGGTTCAATTGGTCCTGCTTGCGTCTCTTCAGGTCCGCATGGTGGTGACGGACCTGCTCACCAGTGCGTGGAATGCCAGTAGCACTGGTCAGATCACGAGCCAACTGGTCCCACGCCTCTGCCCTATATGCTCCCCATGAGACCTGGCCCTGCATGAGTTGGGCCTCGTGATTATGGACAAGGAGCCAGACCATGTATCTGGACTCCTCAATGCCCCAATGCTGTGCTCGAAAGCAACGTCCCTCACCTACTCCACTCATGCTGACTGCAGGTCTGTTCTACAATCAGTTATGCTGTGTATTCCCGCCTATGGGGCTTATATATGCAGCTTTTCCCGCACATTTCTCTGATTGGCCGTTTTGGAATTGTATCTACTTCACTGAAAATGCTTTCTCATGCTCCATTCTGGGTTTTATCCCATATATATGCTATTTCTGCATTTCTAGGTATTGCTGTCATGGCTTGGTGGTTTAGTTCCTTGACTCTAGTGCATGGTATCCTGGGTTCGAATCTGGCAACTGATTTTTCATTTTCCTGACAGGAATGAGTTGAGGACCTGTCAATCAAACATGCCAAAAGCACTTTTAAGCACATTAAACCTGGTCTGCGCCTTGCGGAGGTAACGCATGCGCACTGCCAGTTAGCTTGTGGGAGCACCGCAAAGCGGTGTGCACTGGGATAAATCCTAATTGGCTACTGACACACATGTTAAGCTAATTGCACACAGTTTCAGTCTGTCTAACTGCAGCTTGGCAACGGGCACACAGTTTGCAGCTTTTGAAACACTACTCAGCTACGGGCACTCTGTCTCACAGCAGCTTAGCTATCAGTACATTTCTGACTATTTTTATTATTATGTTACTTCAAAATATATGCTCTATTTCATTCCATTTTACAAAAGGGAATACATTTACATTTGTACAATACTGTCAGGGGCTTTTAGTGCTTATTTACAAAAAAAAAAGGTTGTTGTAGGGGCTCAAACCCTGCCTGCCTACTCTTAGGCCGGCAACTCTACCGCTAAGCTATTATTTCTTGGCTTACTTTGCATATTTAGTTCTTATATCCTTTTCCACTGACTGCTGACTGTGATTGCGCTAGTAGCACACCAGCACCTGGCACACAGTAGCAAACATTTACAGGGTTTAACAAAAAAAAAAAGGATTTAATTTAATTTTATGACATCTCTTCACTTTATACACTAATGGCCAGTCGGGGCATGTGTTGTATAGTGTGTTTATTCACATTTTCATGGCCTTTCTCGTGGCTGTTTACTTTCAGCCATTCTAGTCTTCCGGGGGCGTGTCCGCTTGCAGGGCTTAGCCTACAGACACGTCCCCTACTCTCTTACACGGACCGTGTAAGAGTTACTAGTGTGATTCAGCATGCCTCATGCACCTCATGCATATGCATGACATGCTGACATCACACAGTTTAACTGCAGCCTCCGTGTAAGAGTTATAACTCTTACACGGAGGCTTCCTGAATCTGGCCCATGTCTATCAAATACGTGTTGGCAAGTAAACTAAAGACAACAAGCAAAAAGAAAATAAACTACTTCCAAAAATACTGGAATAACCTTATAGAAGTTCATAAATAACAACGTTCCTTGCTCTAACTCCTCTATTTCTTCTTATTCTTCTGGCCGCGTCCCTACTTCCCTCTTATCTAAAATCCCCACTTCCAATGGAGTATTAACCCTAGTTTAAATACTGTTCGATTTTAATTCCCCAATTCCACTCAAACCCCTGAAAGATCAAAATAGAAACCCTATTACCATGCTCCTCTACCCTAGTGTCAGTAGAAATAACTAATATCTTTATGCTAACACCTCCTTACTTAGTGACAGCCAAATGTACATAATGTAGATAGTTAAAGCAAATAGGTATTAGGTTTATGAACTTATACTCTTACATATGATTATTCAATATCTTGAATTGTCAATACTCCCTTTCGTTATTCTATGTTAAATTCTAAAACACTTGCACACAGGAGGTTAATTATTTCCCTTGTAATCTTTTGCTGAACCTATATGATATCAAGCAAGTATTTACTGTATTCACCTTCGCTTTTCGATCCTATATGCTTTTGTTGTGTGACCTGTATTTGTATCTGTATATTAACAAAATGCAATAAAAATCAGATTGCAAAAAAAAAAAAAAAAAAGAATCACGCTTTTCCTGGGTTTTCGGTCTTTTTTTAAATTTTATTTGACACTCAAAATGGTAAGTGCTGACATTTCAATAAGGAGCCAAATTTCTTACAACTTTTCATCACGTTCCTTCTTTTGCTATAGAGTTTATTAATAGAGGAATTCACCATTATATTTAGTACACGCATGTACTGACCGAGGTACTAGTTAAATTCAGAGATAAATGTGGCAGCCTGCACAACTGGGTCCATTTTTGGGGCATTTGTAGGAATTTTGCATAGGTCTAAGCTGGAGTAGGTTAGCCGTGGAGAAATCCCTAAAGATGATCACATTATTAACAAACGTTTTTTTTTTTTTTTTTTTTGCTTAACTCCATTTACTTATTGCATTCTATACATTCTAATACTTTTTGTTGCAATAGAGTTCAGTATTTTATTTTGAGTGGCTTTTGCTAACCAAATGTTCCTGCTGTAAATCCTATGAAGGACGATTACATTTTTGTGACACAGACCCTCTTCTGTATAATAAGTTAACATCTGGCTGATCTCACTTTTTTATTTTTAATATTCCACTTTTAGGTCAGTTCTTCTCCTCTAGAGGCTCTAGAATCAGATCTGTAAATGATTGTTTTGCTTTAGTTCTTAAGGCCCTGTAATGCATCACCTTACTTTCCTATTTCTCATACAGCAACATTTTAATTCCAGGTGGCTGTTGTTTCTTTGTTCTGCTCTGCATAATCTGCTTGTGTTTACATTCTTTCAGCACCTTGCTGGTATGTGTTTGTCTAGATACATTTTAATAAACATCTTGTCTCCTTTTAAAACTTCATTAAGTCTGTTATTCTACTTTCATCTTCATAGCACAATTAGATTCCACTGTGTGCGTATAACACTATGTTAATTAACCTTCAAAAAACGTAGGCTGACATGCATTTTTTTAATGCAAAGTCCAACAAGTTTTAGTGAGCTCTGGAACAGCAGAAAAGATTTGAAGTCAAAAGGTCCCCTTCACTCAGCAATATTTTTAATTCCTATACTCCATAAAAGGATTTATTAAGATTTTGTTATCATAACACTGTGTGAGCTCTTTCAAGTTATAATGGGACAGTTGATATCAGAATTTAAAGTTAAGCAAGCATACAAACTGCAAAACAATGAACACATGGTAAACTATACATGAACAATATTTACTATAAAATGCATGGATTCTAGCACTGACATCACAAGCCTCAGTTCAAGTAAATTCTATTTACAAGAAGTTTTACTTACTGTGATGCATTCTTCAGTAGCAAACAAGATGATATGGAAATACTGACAATGAGAGGACAGACTGGGTATTCTTGAAATGAAAAGAAATGGCTTCCTGTAGAGTTCTCAAGATAAGTGGTCAGGGAGAGTCTCTTGGGTTGATATGAAATAAATCATCTCATAGTGCATACATGACAAGAGTATAGGAAATGAGAAAAATTCACTAGAACTGTGCACAGATTCGGCTTATAAAACATATTTCTGTAAAAAATGGAAAAATAAGAAATGCATGCCAAGTTTTGCACATTTCTATTTATTCTGTTTATCCATTGTTGACCACATTAGTCCGACTAGGATAGTGCCTCTTTTCAGAGAATAGTATTTATACTACTAGGGGAAATTTATCCATGGCATCAGGGAACTTAACCTCTTCATTCTGCTAGATGAAGGGAATTTACTGAATGACCCATGAAATTGTTGAACACACTATTATAAGTCAGGAGCAGGAGGAAAGCTAATGTTAGATGCTGCTGAAGAGAAAATTCCTGTTGGGCTCTACTTATATAGAGCATGTACACATGACAAAGACTGTGAAAGTAAGCCCTATTTTTGGACCAGAGTGGGAGTCTGCCCAGAGTTTTCTGTTTAATTTTTAAAACGGTTTGTTTGTTTCTTTCTTTCTGCTTTTCCCGGTTAAGGGTCGCCACAGTGGAACTCCGGTCCGCTAATGATTGGCAGTAGATTTTTACGTGCTGGCTTGCCGGGCCTATCGCACAACCTTCAACGAAGGAACGCCCATTCACGCATGTCGACACCCAGAGGACGCTCTAACTGAGAATCGAACGGGCAACATCTAACTGTGAGGCGACAACGCTACCACATTTTTAAAACGGTATGCCCGATATATCTTTTGTGTGTGCAACATTCAAGTTTGTTAATAGCAAAGTATGTGTTTATAATACAGTGTGTTGGGGGTTAAGACTACATCCGTATAATGGTAATGCTTTGCTCGTGTGAGCTTGCAAGCCCTACTGCTTAATGAGTACTGGGGTAGGGTGTTTGTTTGAGGACAGGATTGCTGCAGAGTATTAACTTTGTCCTGGAAGGAAGAGCACTTGTTTATGTCTTCAGAATGCTCCAGCATTTTTCCGGAACTGTTAGTATTCTGTAACCTGCCTGATTTCTGTGGGAAGGTGGCTCCAATTAGAAGGTACTATTTTGCTAATGTTTTTTTCTGTAGAAATGATTGCTAAGGGGAGTATCAGAGCCATAATATTATTCTCATTACTCGTTAGAGAACAGGGGAAGGACTTTATTTGTTTTCAAGAGAGAGACGAGATAATCTATTCTGTATTTTGAAGCTAGGAGTTGATAGGAAAGGAATAGACTAAGGTGTTGCTGGTAGCCAGTTGACGTTTTGTAGGGTGATGCAGTAATGCTCCTTTGGGTGTGGGGGCTGCAGTTTAAGGAACTGAACACTCAGATCCCAGTCATTGTGGATTCATTAGGGCAGGTATAGCATGAAAAAATGTTCCAATATTGCCTATGGTTTAAATAATGAGTGGTACTTATTTCATTATTATTTATTAATTTAGCCTCTTACAGACTAGTGTTAAACAACAGGAGCATAAACAGACAAGGAGCACAGCTGGATGGCTAATAGAAAAACAAAAGGTAGTGTTTTTTGTGAAAAGTATTATCCCAGTCTTAAACACTGTATCGCAGGTCATTTTCCATGTTTAAATAACAAAGTAGGGATAGGAAATGCAGGAGAAAATGAGAATGGTGGGCCCTTCTGTGATGAAACATGTACAGATTACATGTTTTATGTCTGATATACAGCTAGGAATTAGCTAAATAAAGACTGGTCCTTGTCTAACACAATGCTTGACTTCTGTCAGTAAAAGAATATAGATAGAAGAAATCTGAAAATCCTTTGATGCACAGATACTAAGGAAAGCAACATATGTTTATTGATATATTCCATTCTATTTGGAAAGTGTTACTGGAGGCACTAACTATTCAACCCAATAGCATATTCATGGATGACCTTAACTACCCCACTTTAAATTGGGAACCATTCATGATCCCAAACAAGCAGGCTCAGAAATTCCTGGACTTTCAAACACAAACACTCAGAGTCCAAGCTTCCACTGGGGGCACAGGCATACTGGACTTGGTACTCACAAACATGGGAGAACGCTGCACTCCCCCGTCCTCTTTGGTAAGGTCAGACCATAAAGCTGTCTTCTTTGAAATAAAAGTCAAATCCAGGAAACCAGCTAACCGTATAACATTTAAGAACTATTCTAAGGCAATTATTATGTGATAACCTGGCAACATTTCATGCCCCCTCCAAACATACAAACCCTGAAAACACAGCTGCCAATGTGGAATTGTTTACAGAAACCCTATACAATCATGTTTAATAGATGCATAGAGACAGCTGTACTTACCAGAAATAATCTCCAAACAAACATAAAAAACAAATCACCTTGGTCTAATCCATATATCTATAGGTTGCACAACAAAAAGAAAAAAAAAAATCATAGCAAAAATTAGGAAGTGCAATGCCTAGCAGGAAGCAAACTATCTCATCAATCTAAGCATACATCTCAGAGGATAAATCAAATCTACCAAAGCCAATTCTGTGTGAAAAATAGTGCCACAGGCCAAGGACGCCCACAAGGCTTTCTTTAGCTATATCCACAACCTCAAAGGTAGTACACAATAGTGTGCAGAACTAATAAGTTCATAGGTTTATACTAGGCTAATGACCACCAAGGTCTTTACAAGCCTAGCAATGAACCCAACCCACTTTTGTCTCAGAGCTCCTTGGACACCTATATAGTGTGGTATGTTAGTAAAGTTGTTGCTAAGGGTTATGTGTGTGTGTGTGTGTGTCTGTGTGTGTCTGTGTGTGTCTGTGTGTGTCTGTGTGTGTCTGTGTGTGTCTGTGGAGGGTAGGTTATAAACGGAACCACCTGTATGAAGCTGGAAGATATAGTAAATATGGTGGCTAGCAAATTCAGTTCCAGTTATATACCCCCTCCCCACCTGGTCACCCCAAAGGAAATACCATCAAACACCAGCCAACTATCACTAGGGAGCAGTTCCTAAATGCATTCTCCAAGGCCAAGAATGTACATTGTTGAACCCTGATAATATTTCCAGATGCATCCTACATAACATGAAGCAGCATGACCTATCAGGACCACTGGAATCATTATTTAACTGTAACCTCCAGACAGGCTTCATGCCATGCAACTGGAGAACCCACAATGTCATCCCTCTGCACATGGGTGGGCCATCAACGGACCCAGGTAACCACAGACCCATAAGTCTGACTGGTCACATACGCAAATCCATGGAAAGAATTATCATGGAAATGATTAATAATGGCATGGGAAACTTTCAGACACTAGATCCAACCCAATCTGATTTCATCAAGGACAGATCATACCTATTCAACCTGATGGACATCTTCGAGAAGGTTACAAAAGCAACAGATGAGGGCAAAAAAAGTGAATTCCACCTACCTTAAACTTACTAAGATATTTGATAAAATACTCACTCAGACATTGTAAACAGAATCAATGAATTAGTTATAAACCCATATGCTTCTCATTGGATAGCCAGCTGGAATTCGGATAGGACCCAGGAAGTTAGGATATGGGAATCATCTTCCACAAAGAAGAAAAACACTTGTGGAGTCCCACAGGGCTCTGTGGCAGGTCCCCTCCTTTTTTAGTATGTACTTCTTGGAAGTCAAGGCCAATGTCTAGGGCCTCTGGCTGACCAAACGTGCAGATGATTACAAACTAGTAGCTGGCATGGAATCTCCCAAGATCCTAATATCCCTCCGAAAGGGCTAACACAGAATGACTATTGCTGAGCCATAGTTTAATACTCAATGTCAAGAAAAACATAATAGGCTCTTTGGGAAGTTGGCTACCCCAGGAATGGGTAATACAGAGATCTATGGATTATCAGGTCCAGGGCGTTTGTGTTTTCAAAATCTAGGAATCTCTGGGCCTGCATGTTTGGGGTCATGTATGATTCTCAGTTAATGAGGGTAGTTAAAGACATCTGTGAATATGGTATTGGGTTGAATAATTATTGTCTCCAGTAAATTATTAATAACACACCCCTAAATGTAGATCCAGTAGTCAGGGATTTGGGGATGTATATAGACAGTAACCTGGCTTTCGACCAACATGTACCTAAGATAGTAAGGAAATACTTCTATGTTACTCAATGTATAAGCAAGTGTATAGATCTAAGTCCAAGGAAGTCATCATTTCACTGTATTTGGCCCTCATCAGACCCATTATTATGTATAACACCACTTTCAGTATACACCTGATGAAGCACATGCAAAAACTGGAACATCCACAGAGGTTCTTCTCAAAAAGAATACAGGGCATTGACAACATGTTCTGTGCACATTTCTTCAAAGCCTTATCCCTATACTCTGTCTCCTGCAGACTGTTAAGTGATCTGTGCCTGGCATACAAGGCATCCGTAGAACCCACTCTGATGGACCTTTTGCATATCTGAAAAAAAAAAAAAAACAACACCAAAACTACTTGATTAAAGGATTTAAACTTTGCTTGTTACTTAAACAGGACATGTTGAAGGCCCAAGTATGTATTTCAGAGAGTCACATTCTTTGGAATAGGCTTCTTATCCATGTAAAACAGAGCCCTTCCCCAACCATTTCAAGTGTAACCTGAACCAGTGGATGGGAAACGGGAAATGGACTCCTGGTTTGCCATCTATGTCTCTAATGGAGAGAGGTCACCTGTAAATGCTGGACTACCCATGCACTAGCTTACATATACCCCTTAAAATAACATTTATGGCACCAAAACTTGCCTGATACATTTGAGATACATGGCTAGGCTTGTAAAGGCCCCAGTGTTTGTTAGTCTAGCATACACGTATGAACCTATAAACTATGCATGAATGGTTTCATCTTTGTGAAATCTTAGAAACAGCTGAACATTTATATTTTGAATGTAGTCAAGAGATGAACTTTTGGAACTGTATAGAACAAATATAAAGTAAATTTTATATTAAGATGTAGCATTTGTCACCATGTTTATTATATTTTGGTTTAAAAGACAATGAAAATTGTTCATTTTCTTAGGCTGAGCATATATAATATGGAAAATTTGGATAATGAGAAGTGCAAATGTATTATATAATGAGAGTTGGGCAATAAAAGCAGTTGTGCAGAAATTGTTCTGTATATTAGTAAGGAATGCTATTCTTTTGTACATTTTTAAAGTTTATATTTGAGTCCTTTGTGTATACTAAAGTTAATTAAACCCATAATCTTTTTGATTGTCTTTTTGACTATGAGGACTTTTTACATCTGCCTGATGTACCAGCAACTCAGGCAGAAGGGACCTCCATTTACCATCTCATACAAAGGATGGTATGCTCAGCACAGCACCCTTTATGTTGAACAGCAATATCAGTAATGAAAACATGAATTCATGCATTTATGGCTGGAATAGAACCCACAGCCTTCTAATTTTCTAATGTCAAAGACAAGTGTTACCTGTTCAGCCACTGAAGCATATTATACAGTGAATCACTGAGATTATGTTTTTTTTTTTTTTTTTTGTTTATCATCACATCTCTGACTGAAAGAAATAACTTTCTGTAAAACTATAGTACAACACTTATTTAAGGTTGATACACAAATTTAGCATACTTTAATACTTCTATACTGTAAAATGCTCTATACAAGTTTTTGCAGATTTTATACAAGCAATTATTTATGCAACAGCAGCATTTGACATAGGCATTTATATTTAATAGAATGTAATCACAAATGTTCATACACAAAAAAGAACGAGTCCCTATTCTGCACACTGGATGTGTTTATACTCATGACATGTCAGTGGAAACTGGATTTCTTAACCACTTTGTGTAATTTGTATTGGACTTTGGAAGAAAAAAAGTTAGAGAAGCAATTGAAACAATTAGAATCTTGTCCAATATCTCTGTTTGGAGCAGTTTGGATAGAATCAGCTACAGCCAAATGCTGATCAACAGTACTTAACATTTTGTAACTCATCTTGGACTTAGGATTTCAAACTTTGTTCTTTAAACAGCTGCATTGAATTGTAGATTGTGAAGACTTGATAGCACATCCATGGAGCAATAATCCTCAGACAACTGGTGGAATTTATTTGATACAACTTGCATACCATTGTCAGTGACTAGGCATGCATTTCTACTAAACATAGTCTTAAATCTTGCAATGCTTTTCTTGGCTAGTTGTGATTGGTATATGCAATATATCTATCAGGAATAATAAATAGTGCACTGTAAGTGAGAAGATTTTGTTTTCAAACTTTTAGAAGTCAGCAGCAATTTTCTGCCAAGGGCCTTATGGTAAAGGAGTTGGTAGTAATGTTGTCTCTTCTGGGCATGGTGTGTATGGTACAGAACTGGAACTTCAAAAGACAGTTTGCAATGCCCATGTTGATTTAAGGACACCATACAGTCAACGTGGCTCTTTCACAATACTCTGAGAGACTTTGGTGTTCTTTGTATATTTGCTTTAATACTTCGATATGCTGTATGAAATGTACACTATTCTGTTTTGAAACAATGGCAAACCATCATAATGCCCATGTTGATTTAAGGACACCATACAGTCAACGTGGCTCTTTCACAATACTCTGAGAGACTTTGGTGTTCTTTGTATATTTGCTTTAATACTTTGATATGCTGTATGAAATGTACACTATTCTGTTTTGGAACGATGGCAAACCATCATGTTTGGACAAGTAGGTTCTGATGGTGTAGCCTTTGTACATCAGATGTTGCATTTGTGTCCAACAGTTAGGCCATCCATTCCTTGCATATTTTGAAAATGATTGTAACTTTATGTCATCCTTTGTAGCTTGCTTAAACTTTTCTAGCTTTCTTGCAGAACTTCCTTAATGTTCTGTGATGTATAATGTTTGCAACTACAGTTGTTTCAGTGGTGTCAGTGATGTAAACTCTTTGCTACTAAAGTGATACCATTTTGTATGTTTTTCATTTATATAAATGTAAGATTGCTTTTGTCATATGTGTAATTTTAATGAAGATGTTTGGAAAAAAATGTTCTGAACATAAGCAGCAATGTCTTCTTCAGTATCAGACTGCCTTTGGTCACATATTCAATTCTTGGATACCATATTGGTCACATTTAGTTGCTTTCTAAACAGATGGATTAAACTGGCATTGAAATATCTTATTCTCTTAAACAGTTAGAAGATGGAGACTCTCTAGCTTCAGTAGGCATCTGGAGAATATCGCACATGTTTGCACATCACAGAGTATTCTCTCTGTACTTGTGAATATTCTGTTCAGGTCATAACACTTGTCCATTCATCAGGAGTAGACTTTCAGTAACACTCAGAATCAAAGGTTTGATAATACTACATTAGGCAAGAAGTGTGGCAGTTATTCGCATTTCATTGACTTTAGTGAATGAAGGGGTTGAACATATTCCTATGACCAGGTCACTTCACTTTTTGATAAATTAGTCAATATATGTAAAACTATACAAAGATCTGGTATAAATTTGCTCATGAAGTTCATCATGTCTAGTGCCTGACATAGATCTGTTACACTGGCTGGATTCTTTAGCTCTTCTACTCTGAATTTGTTTGCATCTGGTTTGACTCCACTAGCACTTAAGTTTTTCATGGTTTGGGGTCCTGCTCAAATCATGTTTTTCGCTCAAATCATGTTTTTCTTTTCCTGGACCAAACAACAAGATATTGCACATAACAAAAAAACTCCACCTCAATGCTCTCTCAACAGATTACCCATCTCCTATTGAACTATTTCTGGTGCTGAAGTTATTATTTATTTATTTGACATTTGTTAACTGGAATAATCAGATTGCGACAAAGCCCTTTTTCAGCAGAGGCCCAAGGAGAAAAGCTCCACAGTACAAGTATATATAACAATTAATGTTACAATAACTGTATAATACAATAAGATTACCAAAAATATGACTTAACTATAAAAAAGACAAAAGAGACTTATGTAAATTGTAGTTAAACAGATAAAAATAATGGTGGCACAGACATGTAGAAAAGTAAAAAGTAAGACTCAGTATATTGGCCAGTTACTAATAGTAGTCAACAATCGGTGTAATTATTAGTAGGAGGTTAAGATATAGTACAGCAGAAGTCAAGAACTGGGAGGAAAGTCATGTGAATGTTAACTTGAAGGAGCAGATTAGTTAGAGAAAGAAAACATGGAGTAAAGGGAGGAAAAGGGGGTTAGGAAGGAGAGAAGAATAAAGAAGAGGAGAAATAGAGTGAGGACTGGATTCAGGTGGGGTGGTTACAGTTACATATCCAGGTGTGATTTAAATATTCTTTGAGAGATCTCTTGAATTTGTACACCTGAGGTATGCTTCTCAGGGACATATATAGGTTCTGTTTGACAGATTTATCAGGTTTATGAATCTGTAACAGATATTGATCAGAGCTCCTCAGAGGTCGGGGAGGGATATAAGGTGAGATAAGTGAGGAAAGGCTAGGGCAGGAAGAAAGTTTATTGATGATGGAGTGGGTTATAAGCATTTGAATAACTTTGAGTTGGTTAGAAAACTCTAGCCAATTTTAGAGACCTGAGGGCATGACAGTGGTGTGTTTTGGATGGCAGATTAGCTGCAAAGCTAGCTACATTGTTACAGGTATTTTCAAGTTTAGCCAGAAGAGAAGACTGAATAATTGTAGTTTTGTGAGTTGTAGAAAAGTTTGGGAAGAAGGTAAGCAGTGACTAGTGAGATTCTGGAGTCAGAAGTGAAGAACCTTTTGTTTCTACATAGGCCAAGCTTTTATTGCTTAAAAGCTTATAATAATAATAATAATAATAATTATTATTATTATAACAATAATAATATTATTGATACTATTAGTTTTTTTAAACTTATACCCGTTACAGTCTGTTAAAACAGAACCTTCCAATTGGACTTATGAAGGCTTTTAGCTATATTGTCCTAGAGGCCTCTGTCAAAGCCCACTTGAAGGGTTTAATGTGGAGAACCGTTTGGAATCAACCAGCTTAGGTGTAATGCTTTTGTGGTTGGTAGGATAAACCATTCTCACATAAATGTATCATTTAGTCTTTCCAAGTAAAAGAATATGCATATATTGGCATTCTTTTTAACTATTTAGCTAGATGGTACCGCTAAACATTAATGTAAAATCACATTTGATTTCAATGCCTATCTACCCAAGAAACAATAGTTTGCTAACTAATGTAGCACTCAAAAAGTATGAAATGGTAATGTAAACCTCTGGCACCCCCTCTAAGTGGTAGATTAATTGGGTAAAGACAAAAAAATGAGCTATGTATTTTGACTAATTACCTGAATTCTAAATAATTGTAGGTCAGTGTACTATAGGATTTACTTTTTTTTTTCCTGAGATGCAATAAACCTCAAGCTGATTCTGTTTTGATCATGGACACAGGACTCTCAACTTTCTGCTTAGTTATAAGTACTGCCCACTGTTCTAGGAGTTTGCAGACACTATTTTTAGTCTTTCAAAAGTAAATGCATAGTTTTGTACTGTTATTGTAAAATTATCTGATTAAGACAATATTGTAAATATACATAGCTACATGTCTCTCTTCCATCTCTCATTTTAAAGAATGAGCCTGAGTTTTTTTCATATTTTTACCCTTTCCCTCACAAAAATCTCTAAGAATTATAGTAAAAAAAAAAAAAAAAACCCTGGATAGGCCTGTGAGAGAGAAATGGGAAGAAAATAGAGGATATGGAAATTTTCAGAAGCGGGGGGGAGGGGAAGGGGGAGACCTTTGTACTAGAGACCCCCCACCCAGTAGAAATTATACCTGATATTGAAGTAATAGAGAATAAATATACCCTAGGAGGGTTTACCATCTATAATTTTAGTAGTCTTGTGTTAGATGTCCAGCATTTTAAATTATTGGAAAAGGGTTTTAAGTTTATTCCATTTATCCAGGGTAATTCCACTCAAACCCTAATAGACATGAAACTTTTTCTTAGGAAAATGAATTTGGAATTGTTATTTCACAAAGAAGGTATGGGTACAAACATTAAGAGAACAGGGAATGAAGTAAATAAAAATCAATTAGTAAAAAAATCTGTTTTCAATCCACCCATTCATACCCAGTTAAAGAATTTTGAAATTATTATGGAAAGGGAAATTAGGAAGACAGAAAAAAGTATAAAACGCAGTAGGTCCTATCACAATCTCTACCCCCAAGAATATCAAAAATTGGAAGAGTTGAAAATTAATAAAGATGTTAGGGTGATGAAACCCGATAAGGGTGGGGGTATTGTTGTGATGGATGTGATTATATACGAAGGAAAGATTAATGAAATATTAAGAAATGAGGTCAAATATAGTGTAGTTTCTGTGAATGAAATCAATATGGTCTACCAACAAATAGATAGTATTTTAGAAGATATGTTGAATGAAAATCTTATTAACATTAAAACTTTAACTTTTCTGAAGACAGAGAAACCCAAAATACCAGCCATTTTCGGTATCCCGAAAATTCACAAGAATGTTTTGGACCCACCTCTGAGACCCATTGTTTCAGCAGGTGGGTCCAAAACGAATTCCCTGGCTAAATATGTGGATGTAAAGACCAAACATATATGGTTACAAAAAGGAGCTATTTTAAGGGACTCTTGGGACCTATTGAGAAGTTTGAGCTGTAGCTTATTTAATGAAGATTTAATTTTTGTAACTATAGATATTATTGATTTATTTGGGTCTATACCTTATGAGGCTGGTACAATGATGTTTGAAGAGGAAGTTTTTGGGGACAGTAGGTTGACCCTTGAGGAAAAGGTAGTGTGCACAGGTTTAATGGATTTGGTGTTAAAAAACAACTTTTTAACCTTTAATGGGGAATTTTTCCGACAGCTACAAGGAGTAGCAATGGGAGCAGCCTGTGCACCTACCTTTGCCAACCTAGTCCTTGCAAATTGGGAGGAGAAGTATATATTGAAGTCTTCATATGTTAAGTACTGGACTTTATACAAGAGATTTCTTGATGACATCATAGTTTTTGGGTTGGGGGCATTGATAAATTGGAAGAGTTTATTAAATATATAGGAGAGACTACAGATTTTTTAAAAATTTACCTATAATTATTCCAAAACAAACATTCAGTATTTGGATGTAGAAATTACAAAATGTAACAAAACCTTTGAAACATGTGTCTATAGGAAACCTACATATGTGAATTCCTTTTTGCATTTTAAAAGTGCCCACCCTTTATATTGTAAAAAAAACTTAGTGAAAGGGCAGTTCGTAAGAGGGTCCAGGATGACAAATAATGAAGAGAAATTTGTGGTAGAATGTTCTGTCTGACAGATTTATTAGGTTTATTAATCTGTAACAGATATTGATCAGAGCTCCTCAGAGGTCGGGGAGGGATATAAGGTGAGACAAGTGAGGAAAGGCTAGGGCAGGAAGAAGGTTTATTGATGATGGAGTGGATTATAAGCATTTGAATAACTTTGAGTTCGTTAGAAAACTCTAGCCAATTTTAGAGACCTGAGGGCATGACAGTGGTGTGTTTTGGATGGCAGATTAGCTGCAAAGCTAGCTACATTGTTACAGGTATTTTCAAGTTTAGCCAGAAGAGAAGACTGAATAATTGTAGTTTTGTGAGTTGTAGAAAAGTTTGGGAAGAAGGTAAGCAGTGACTAGTGAGATTCTGGAGTCAGAAGTGAAGAACCTTTTGTTTCTACATAGGAGGCCAAGCTTTTATTGCTTAAAAGCTTATAACTATTATTATTATTAATAATAATATTATTGATACTATTAGTTTTTTTAAGCTTATACCCGTTACAGTCTGTTAAAACAGAACCTTCCAATTGGACTTATGAAGGCTTTTAGCTTTTGGCTATATTGTCCTAGAGGCCTCTGTCAAAGCCCACTTGAAGGGTTTAATGTGGAGAACCGTTTGGAATCAACCAGCTTAGGTGTAATGCTTTTGTGGTTGGTAGGATAAACCATTCTCACATAAATGTATCATTTAGTCTTTCCAAGTAAAAGAATATGCATATATTGGCATTCTTTTTAACTATTTAGCTAGATGGTACCGCTAAACATTAATGTAAAATCACATTTGATTTCAATGCCTATCTACCCAAGAAACAATAGTTTGCTAACTAATGTAGCACTCAAAAAGTATGAAATGGTAATGTAAACCTCTGGCACCCCCTCTAAGTGGTAGATTAATTGGGTAAAGACAAAAAAATGAGCTATGTATTTTGACTAATTACCTGAATTCTAAATAATTGTAAGAGGTCAGTGTACTATAGGATTTACTTTTTTTCCTGAGATACAATAAACCTCAAGCTGATTCTGTTTTGATCATGGACACAGGACTCTCAACTTTCTGCTTAGTTATAAGTACTGCCCACTGTTCTAGGAGTTTGCAGACATTATTTTTAGTCTTTCAAAAGTAAATGCATAGTTTTGTACTGTTATTGTAAAATTATCTGATTAGAACAATATTGTAAATATACATAGCTACATGTCTCTCTTCCATCTCTCATTTAAAAGAATGAGCCTGAGTTTTTTTCATATTTTTACCCTTTCCCTCACAAAAATCTCTAAGAATTATAGTCAGCCAATAACATCAGACATTATAATTTTATAACTATTATTATCTGGTAAATGTGGGACCTCTCTGAATGCCTTGATTAGAAATACTTAAAACTACTAAAACCCAGGTTATTTTTAATTGTGTACCCAATCGCTTGTTATGTTTTTGCATACTGACCTGCAACATACAGAATATTCACAGATATGACTACTTATATTTGTTGCCTCCTTGAGGCCTGAAAGTCATAGCAGTAGACAATCTTTACTCATACCACCTCCTCCCCATTTCTTCTTCCTCAGCAGGAAGGGCTGCTAATGGCAAGTGTACTGCTACATTGTCAAGTATACTGTAATGAATGTAACAATATAATTTATGAAGTGCTATTGTACATTTGGTAACACAAATGACTCATGGCTAGCAGAAGATGTAGGAAACATCGTATACCTTTGTGATAATCAATAGTTTTAAATTTGGTACCTCATTCATCATTTGCAAAGCATGTGTTCTGGGTCCAAATAGTGTGAATGTAAGACATTCCTCTATATCATATGGAAACACAAGCTCATTAATTTGGCACTGTATTCGATGTTCACAAAATGTGTTTTCTGAATCTAGTTATTACAGATAAAAGTCCATCCTCTGTTTGAAACAACACCCTCTTTCCTTTGGTGGAAACCTACATGGTAATTATAAATTATGCTTTATGAGTCTATTTTTTGTTACCATAAGATTATTTAATTAAATGTAGCTTGCATTCCCCTGAGTCTATTGCCCCCTGCATGAAATACTGTGGTAGTAGATAGCAACTATAAATTATTAATGGAATATTGATGTTCAAAAATTAAAACTGTTTTGCTGTTTCATTATTATTCTGCTACTTTAAACATTGACTCATATCTCATGTTATAGTTTGCAACACAGAAGAGGTGTAGCCTCATTGAGATAGTGAATAAACTTCTTAAGTGCATTATTATTCCACATTCTTATGCACTAAAAGCATGGGGATAGTCACCTTACCTATGGTTCTACTGAACTTCCCCAATTGTAAAAGCAAGCCTACATGTTGAGGGTTTGTGCAATTCTTAATACTGAGATGCATTGTCATTGATGAATTGCAAAGAATTGCATTATACTGTGTGGGATTATTTATTGTGTGACATTTAATGAAATAGCCTACATTACTGGCATTATTCTTGCTAAGGATCAGTGCAGTAAGTTTGGTGTAAGATATTACTGGTTGACAAGACAATAGCAGCCTTTAGTGGCATTTGAACTGGGTCACAGTGATTGCATGATCTTGTCTGATCCCTTTGCCTTGGTATCAGATTAGCAATCAGGGCAGGCATCTGGCATTTCACTGTAGTTCTGGTATTAACTGTTATGTGTACAATATAGCTTAACAGTTGGGTGAGGACTTTGAGTGTCCATTTTATGTGATGTCTCCCACTTGGCTATCTCATTATCTGCAACAGATATCACTGGACACATTGAGTAGCCATAAAGGTAACATGAAAACCTTTTACTGCAGTTACCACCTTACTGCTGTCTCACAGCAGAGAATTTACAATCTTCAAGTAACTTCCTGGAACTCTGAAAGATCTCATTTTAAAAAAATGATAGCAGTAATATTGTATAGCTCAGATAAAGCTAGGGCAGAAAATTGTACTCACCTGACCTACTTCACTCTAAGTGGCCTTTGTTTTAAGCTGAAGTTGACAATACTCATTTATATCTCCTTGAACTACTGAGGGTCATACATTGCCTTACTCATTCTTTATTATTATATTTCAAAACAAACTATTCTAGCATGTTCTGCCTACCGTTTTGGCATCTTCCAGTAGTGTGACCTCCATTTGTCATCTAATACAAACACTATGAAACATCCCTATAGCAGTTCACTACAAGCAAGCTGCATCTGCAAAGTCTGTGGCTGGTTTACTTAAAGTAAAGGACTTAAAGTAAAGGAACATTGCAGTGTATGTTAATGCTTTAACCCTTTTATGATTAATTTCATTACAATGTATTCAGGCAGTGCACACTACTGGTAACCCCCACCCCAACCCCCACCTAAAATCTTTCTAAACATAATACTTTCTAGTTTGGAATCATTGTTTTACTCAGTCTTCTCCTTGCCCAATACACGTGTCCATATTTCTACCACACCGTACTCACTCCTGGCATAAGGTTTCTATTTCTCTAAGAATTCCTAGTCTACAAAATTGTCAGCTGCATAGATACTTCTCACAGTACCTGGTAGTCTAAGAGACTGATTGTTCCTTGCTGTTCAGTCATTGAACTTGTCTCTGCCTGCGCCGTTCTGCCCTTGCTATGCTCGGGCTTCACTCCACTCCCCTACCCTGCCCCCATTCCCTCCAGCCACCAAATCATTCAAATTTATCTAAACCTAACCACTCCCACTCCCACTTATCTACCAATCCTCACCTATACAATTTTCAGTTATAAAGTAGCTTACATTTCTACACTAGTCTTAACAACACCCATCCATTAGCACACATATATTAACCTTTAACTATTCCCTACCCTTTTTACCATTATAAAATGCTATTGATCCATTGATGCTATCAATACAAACAACCCTCTTGTTTCATACACATCTAACAGTTGTCACACCCTGTAATCAAAACAGGCCAATCTCCATTACACCACCCTCCCCCCACCATTAGAATACAACATATATCCACCTACGCATTCAACTCCTCTAACACCTCCCATATATTCACCCTCCAACCTGATTTAACCCCTGCTCTACCACATACTCACAACTATCATCCTCCCCGTCCAACATCTCACAACACACTCTAACCACACACTGTTAGTCCCACTATAACAACCTCAACACACTAATAAAGCGCACAATGTTACATTCACTAAAACACACATCATTACATCCACTAAAACAAACACTATTTACTATCTTATCTTTCCATACAGCCAACATATTCATACTAGATCTTCTTTATCATTTAACTAACTTCCACACCCCCATCTACTATGACCACCCCACCAACTCCCTCACCAACACTCCACTGCCCATAACTCACCACTACAACTCCCAAATTTCGCCCAACTTCTACAACACAAAAATAGACTACCTCCCACTTAAAAACCACCAAACCAGACACAAAAATGAACCACTATTTAGAAACCACAAACAACTAAGCAAACTTATAAAAACTTTATTTCATATATTATCAAAACTAAAACTCAGTGGTGACATCCACCCCAACCCTGTCCCCAAGACTACCAATAAACAAACTACCACTTAACACCCCAAACAACTCCACCATACCCCTTCACCCAAAACAACACTCCCTGCTGTTCCTTAATATAAATTTAAGAAGTATACTAAACAGAATCCATGACCTCCATGCACTAATTGACATATTCTCCTGACATAACCATTTTGATTGAAACTTTGGCTTAAGCCACATGTCAAAAACAATGAACTACTCTGCCAGGGTTCAACATATATAGACTCAATCATCAAAATAAATGTGGAGGAGGTGTAGCAATAATGTTTAAACAAAATATTGCCCTAGAAGTTATCAGCACCACACTTCCTACATCTAACAATGTGGAATTACTCATCACCAAACTGAATATCAGCAATAACAAAACGCTAATCATAGTGGGTATCTATATCCCTCCAGGAGATGACATTAGCACAGTTGAAGACATACACTATTCACAACCTTCCCCCAAGAAACCATCATTATGGGGGACCTCAGCATTGACTGCTCTACCTATAATTCCATTAATCCATCCAACTTCATAAACCTATATGGTTTCTCCCAGCTCATACAAAATCCCACAAGAATAGACAAAACCTCCAATAGGCAATCCACCCTGGACTGGACTCTCACAAATAAAAATAACACACCCCTTCTAGCAGGATGCTTCCCCAGTACCATAAGTGACCACCTACCCACATACCTGATCAGAAACAATCTTAGTCCAGCCAGGTAAGTAGTCTATAGGCTAATCCACAACAAGAACACATTTAATATCCTCACTTTCAACTCCCTCCTCCAGCAAATTAAGTGGACCCCTTCAAAACACTACCACTAGATGACCTTGTTCAACACTTTAACACCACCTTCCTCAACATCCTAAACAGCCTGATCCCTGCAGAATAGCTAGAATAAAACATCACCATACACCCTGGCTTACAAACAACACCAAAGACCTACTAAAATAAAGGGACAAGGCAGGGGAACACTGGCTAACTAACAAAAGCGATGACAACCTTCTACTTTTCAAACAACTTAGGAATAAAGCCAAATCCCAGAATAAAGCCGACAAAAAAGTCTACTACATCACTGCACAGCAAAGAAACAAAAACAACCCCACAAAATTCTGGACCACTACAAACAAACTCCTGCAACCTGGTAGTATGGCCACCCCCAATCTTATCACACTCCCCTCAAATAACATCGCTACACAATTCAATTGCTTTTTCATAAACACAGTTCACTCACTTATTAACTATGACCAAAACATCACTACTACAATCCCCATTACAAAAAATGAGAGTGTAAACTCACTCACTTATTAACTATGACCAAAACATCACTACTGCAATCCCCATTGCAAAAAATGAGGGTGTAAACTCCTTCTCCTTTAACTCCATCCCAACCCACCCATAAAAAAACTACTCAGTAAGCTCAAGCCCACCAGCCTAGCTGCTGACAACCTCACATCAGAATTCCTCAAAGCTGTCTCCGAAGTTATAGCCTACCCCATTTCTATCCTCATCATCCACTCTATCTCCGAGAGCTATGTTTCACTAATATGGAAAGTCTCCTATATTACCACACGGCATAAAGGTGGCAACTCTAATGAGCTTAGTAATTATAAGCCCACTGCCATTCTTTCACCTCTCTCCAAAGTACTACAAAAATTTATTCACTCCCATCTTCTAAACAACCTTCTCTTCTAGAATCTCCTCTCAAGCACACAACATGGTTTTTGCCCCCACCACAGCACCACAACCACCCTCCTCAGTTTTACTAACAAAATAAATGAACACAGAAATCAGAATAAATATGTCTCATCCATCTTTCTAGATCTCTCAAAGGCATTTGACACAGTCTCGCACCAAAAACTGCTGTCAGCACTGGCCACATTATATCTCAGTCATTCTTCCCTAGCTTGGCTGCACAGCTATCTAACCAAATGCCAGCAGACTGTTAGATGGCAACAAAAGCTATCATCTTTGCTCCCTGTTAACATAGGAGTTCCACAAGGCTCCATATTTGTCCCCCTATTTTTTACCATCTTCACAAATCAAATCCATTAATCCACATCTCTCAACTCTGTCATCCAATATGCAGATGACTCTACCCTGATATGCTCTGCCCCCTCTCTAACACACCTACAGGCTATAACACAACAATCCTTCCTATAAGTAGAATCCTGGCTAACTAACACTAACCTCATACTGAACCCAAACAAAACCAAACTAATGCTCTTTCTCCCTACTAAAACACCCAATCCCTCAGCCGCTTTTCAAATCCACTCCTCCAGCAACACAATCATAAACACCAGTTCACATACCAAATTACTAGGTGTCACAATTGATAGCAAATTAAAATTAGACCTACACCTCTCTCAATCCATTAAAAAAAAACGGGCTCTCTTTACCAAATTAATCCTTTCCTAACTAGCCATTGTAGACTAAGCATTGCCAGGACTCATCACTTATCTACTGTTCTCTATGCTTTTCCCATCTTTACAAACCTGAACAAAACTGACCTTACCAAACTTGAATCAGCCTACAATAAAATAGCCAAGTTCGCCACCTTCTCCCCATATAGGTCCCACCACTGCACTGTCCTACAACAAATAAATTGGCTAGAACTCCCACAACAACTAACCTATACCCAACTTGTCTTTAACTACCAACTAATATACTAGCCAAACAGAACCCCAGCCCTACAACAATTACTCCAGCCGTATGCCAACACTCGGCAACTCCGATCCTCACACAAAACAATCCTCCAAGTATCCAAAAGCAACAACAAAGCCAGGATACTCTCTACTCCCACCAAATTTCTAAACTTTGGAACTCAATCCCCCAGCACATCCTAAATGCTACCAACCTACACCAATTCAAAACTCTGCTCAAAGACAGCCTCACTAACAACTGGCTCTGCTACTGCACCAAGCCAGATGAATACTACATAAGCACACATCAAATTCCATCCCCTAAATGTTATAGTCTCCATGTAGACCCCACTCCCACTTGTTAACAACACCTCTCAGCTACCTACAATAAGAGTATAATTTGATAATTCATTTTCCTTTTGTTTTGTAAGGATATACATATGTACACATATTATAGTACGCTCAAATGATCAACTAAAGATGGACCCCTGTCCTCCAAAAAAAAAAAAAAATTATATATATATATATATATATATGTATATATATATATATATATATATATATATATATATATATATATATATGTATATACACACACGCACACACACAACTTTAATATATTGTAACTACTTTCCCCTTTTCACTAAACTGTCAACTGTATATTGTACTTTCTTTGTTGTCTATAAATATTTTTGTTAAATTCTATGTAAAACCGGCACTGTACCTGTCAATGTTATTTTGTTTAATTGGAGTTTTTCTCCCCTGGCCTCTGTTGAAAATGGGCTTACACCCAGATGGACTATCCCGGTCAACAAATGTAAAATAAATAAAATTTTGCCTTTCTTCTCTGATTCCCACCCACTCCATATCTATACCTTTCTAAAGACTCGGTCAATTCTTACCCAACAAACCTAAGCCAATCACTGTAACTAATACATATCCAAAATTAAAAACTCTCTCACACCTTTCACAGCAACACTTCCTTTTAACCCTTCCTATTAAATCCAAAAGCTAGGACTGAATTAGAAAAAAATATGACTTCACTAGAGCAGCCTGTATGTTAATCTATCAGTAAAATCATTTAAATGATATATGAATGAACCAATCACACAATTATTCAGTTCATTCATTAATCACTGTATCAGCCAGTCAAAAGGTAAAAAATAAATAAATAAAATAAAACTAGCTTCATCTCAAAAGTACTTTGTAAAACAATCACAAAATATTGAACATCCAGAGATGTGGACCCAATTTTTGTTCTAGCAAGTGCAGAATTCCAGCTGTGGAAGTTTTTACTATTTTTATTGCAATAAGTAAATCGTGTGCATTTTTCCAATATGTGCTCTTTTTGTTTGGCAACATGTTATTTATTTATTTATTTATGTGTTTATGACTTATAACACTAATCTTGTGAAAATAATGACAGTGATTGTTCTCTGCTATCTAATCCTAATTGAAAACATTAAAGCAAAATGAACAAATGGCTGCATCTGGTCCCTGTTAAATTTTAGAAAGATTTGTCCTTACATGTTTTATTACACTTTTATGTCTTCTCTTTATTAATCATCAATCTCCCAAATTCACAGTTCCTCCACTACTGGCCAACCTCTTCTAATCTTACTCTAGATGGTATAGGTAAGTGTTTTCAGCACCAAGGCTGTGACAGTGTATATTCAGGGATAGGTATATTGATATACATCTATGTAGTCATAGATCGTTAATGTGTGCCCTCTTCTTTCCTTTTGTAAGCTGCTGATCCAGAACTAGGCTCTTGCCTGATCAGACAGAAAGGCTGGGATGACTAACTTATATATCCAACCCTCCTAACCATTAAAGAGTTATTGGTTGCTTGATTCTTTCCTCTGGGCTGATGTTCTAGATAGTAAAACAGATTGTTCATTGAAAGATCAGAAGTATCATCCAAAGAAATTTAAAATACAAAGTGTAATGTTCAAAACATGTTGCTGAGAATTTGCAGTAGCACAGAAATTAAAGCACCAGATGATTATTAAAGGTTAGAATCTATGTTCTTTTTTCATAATACCTTTTCCTTATTATGGCTCTATTTAAATTAGATTAACTATTTGTTCTTGGAAACTATGTCTACTTCAGCTCTCCTTCTCTGCTTCTTAAATACAGCCACATTCAACATTATTTCTTTTCTGGGAAATGGATATGATGACTTGAGAGTAGATGGCTAATACAGTCCACAGAATGAAAGTGTAATGCGTTGATGGCCTTCTGCCAACAGGACTTCTCCTCAGTTTCTAATTCAATAAGTCACCATCAGAGAAAAAGGCAAATTAGTTTATACTGCAACTTGAAAGCTGCCCTGAGTTGTATTTTAATGACATTTTTGATTGCTGTTTCCATGTCTACATTGTATAAGCTATGTGAACTTGGCCTTTCATTCACTTTTATAACTGTGACTTTCATTACCCTATAAACATCATATTAAAGTGTGCTGTTCTTCTTTCTTGATTTGTGAGTTTGAATCTAAGTGGGCTTGTCCATACAATGTCCAAAGGTTCATAGATTAAAATGTTAAGCTTATGGCCAAGAAGAATATTGAGAACCTCAGCTACATCAACCAGTTCTGATGGGAGACTAAGAACATACCTTATTAAGTACATCATCTACACATATCCCATGTGAAAAAACATGATCTCTCATCCCATCATCCAGACTAGTTTTAGGGGTTGATAAAGGACTACACTGATTGATATGTAAGACCAGCTTATTCCATAAATGGAGATTATACTGGATTAGGTATCTGTAATGTCATTTTATGACAACATGGTAGTATAGATTTAGGTCTCTTGGGTTGGTGTATGCTTTAACATTGGTATTTAGGTGAGGTGAAGGAGTTGAGTGCCATGTCACTCATAGCATGGAACACTAAGTAGATATCACCCTTCAGGATTCTATTTGATAATTAGTAGAGGGACAGTGTATTTAATCTATCAGAGTGGCTAAGGGTACTGAAACCAAAGATTGTTATCTGAGGTCTTTGAAGCTAGTTTAAGTGTTTAGAAAGGTGCATACCAAAGGGGACATTAGAATCAATGATGAGTCTAAAGGACGAATAAAGGAATAAAGTGGGACTACATTTATTTGGACCTTGAGGGAGTATTATGAAGGATTAGTTGGACAAAGTAGAAGGATTTTCTGACCCCCCACAGAGACATGGTGGTCAAAGGACAGGCTGTTGTGAACAAATGTACTTATGTCTCTGTTGGCTATCTCAGGCACAAATGGAACATTATCTGTACAGTAAGTAAGTAGATGCTTGTTAGATTTTCTAGAAGCAAATGATCGTAGATGAAGAATCGACAAAGTTGATTTATCACACACATTACTTATTGAAGTGATCATTACTGCATCCATGTTGTACATTGGACACATTTTGATCATCATCATCATCATCACTGCATCCATGTTGTACATTGGACACATTTTGATCATCATCATCAACAGCCCCCTTTTTCCTGTTTTCTACATGGGGTCAAAAAGTTGCATCAGTCATTGCCATCTGTGCTGATTCAGTGCCACTATTGTACCTCCGTTGGCAGTCATGCTTAATTGTCACAGGTCTTCTCTCACACAGTCCATTCATCAGTTTGCTGGATACTCTTTTTTCCTCTTGCCTTCTTCCTGTCTGTCACAAATCTTCTTCACCAGATTATCTTCTGCTTTCCTGAACATGTGTCTCAACCACTGTGCTGTGTTCTTTTTGACCTTCTCTGCAAATGGAGCTTCTTGGGTTTTTGCTCTGATGTCCTTATTTCTTCATCTGAACAGCAGTGTGCATTCTGCCACCCATCTCAGGCATTTCATATACATCACCTCAAGTTTTCTTCCTTTACTGCCCAGGTCTCTAAACCATACAGAAGTACTGTTGCACACCACTATTTATTACCCATTACTTTTCAGCTTCATTGGCATTCTTTTGTGTCATACACTACCCTTGACACTGTGCTGCTTAGCTGAATCCCTTCTGATTCTTGCTCTGACCTCCTCATTCAGACTTCACCTCCTCCTCAACCATACCTCTCAGATACTTGAAGCTGTTAACTCGTTCCCTAATTTCCCTTTTATCTCAATTCTCACCTTCTTCTGATTTCCCCATTTGCTGCCATTTCTTATCTGTATTCAGTTTCATCCTATTTGCTTTCAGTTTTGCATTCCGTTCCCCTATCCTTTGCTGAAGTTCTTGTTCAGAATCTGCCTGTAATGCTACATTGTCTGCATACAGCAACTTTGTTGATCGATTCCTCCACCTTGTTTACTAAATTAGTCCATCACTTGTATGATCAGTAATGGGCCAAGGGTTGAAACCTGATGCACACCCACTCCCAATGGGAGCCCCTCTGTCAGTCTAAACACACTGTCTGTACTCTCTGCATGTAGCCTGCATTAATTCTACTAATGCTTCAGGGACATTGAACCATCACAGGTCTAACCAAGTCAGCTTTCTTGAGACTGCATTATATGCTTTCTCCAAGTCTATGAATGCCCATTTGGACTTTTTTATCATCTCTAACTTCTTCTTAACTATCTATCTGACTGCAAATATTGAAACCGTTATGCTGCTTCCTGATCTGAATCCAAACTGCTGCTCTCCCATCTTATTTTCTACTACTCTGTGCATTCATTTACCAGTCACCCTCATGCTTCTCTGCTGTACAGGTTTTCACAGACTGTCTGGATTTATGCCCATATTTTTGGTGTGTTCCTCCTAAAATTTGTTCCTTTCTGGCACATAGCTGAGGATTGAAGTCATTAGATACTGACAAAAATTTGAGTTTCAGACTCCATATCCATCTGAAATTTCATGCTAACGCAAAACCTATCATTCTATCAACTTTCTAAGTTTAAAATCTGTCCCTGTTTGTCCCCCCATCATTTTAGGCTTTGTCTATATGTATTGCTCTAGAAGGTTGAGAGGTATGATCACCCTCTCCAGAAGTTTCATGCAGTATGACAGGAGTTTGGTATCACTATACTGCCAACAGTTGTGAATGTCCCCTTTGGGCTTGTACAGTGGCACTGATATGGATAATTGCCAATAATCGGGGATAAAGCTTTCTATCCATACTGCTAAGAGCACCTTAAGGAGCCATTATTCCCCTAACTAAGTTCAAGATCTTGACCATACTTGCAGTGACCTCATCCAAACCTGCTGCTTTCCCTGCCATAATTTTCCGTAGTGTTGTTCTTACTTCTTTTACTGTGGAATAGCCTTCTTTTATTGCAGGCTGCATCTGGGGCAATACTGCTTCTGTTGGGTTATCTTCATTTAGAAGCTACTGTAAATACTCCTTCCATCTGCCTTTGATATCCACTGGACTGGTGAGCAGGTTCTATACATTTTGATGCTTGGTTCTAGTTAATAGTAACATAATAGAATATATGGTTGTGAGAAGTCATACTCTGTGAAAATGATTTACTACAAGAGATGGTAAATTTCAGATTAAATGGCTCTCACTGACTATTAAGCTCATCCCTCTTAGTTAGCCAGTGAACTAAATGTTTCCTCAGGGCAAAAGCCTTATGGCCATTTACTCCATGCAGTGAGTGTTGTGTAAACCTGAAGAAAAAGCTTTTATCTCTATGACACAGGAGATGTCCTTGAGTTAAGTCCTGTAATCCTACTGTACATGTTTGAAGCATTCAAGTAATTAAGACTACAACTGATTGATGCAATTGGCACTCACAACTTGGCATGATACAAACAGAGGCCCTTCCATCCCTTGAAGGTTGCACACCCATGTGATGTCTGATTTTTTTTTTAAATTTCTCCAGATTTTGTGGGTTTCTAATACCATGACTGGAATGGACCCCATTCCTAAGTCAAGGTGTAATTAAAGTTCATGAAATTAGTATTGTTTCAGTCTTTGATGTTAGCCGGAAGTGCTCATCACAGCACCCGCATTGTGCACAGTAATGACTTCTATCAGTAACATGTCTGGAGTTACAATTGTAAATTATCTAAGTAAAATTGCTCCTACTGCTACTGGAGCTGTCTGGATATCTTTCTTCCACATTGTCCTTATTTCTGCCTGCAAATCATGGCACTTTATGACTTTGTGTCTCTCTGTACGTAAGACACTGTAGTCACTGGGTGCAGCAAATTCAGTAATCAATGCTACTTTTGTGTTCTTTTCATGGACTACTATATCTAGTTTTCTTGCATCTATTTTTTGAACTGTTGGTAATGGATGATCCCATGTAATATAAACATCATTTTCTAAGTTGCTTTGTGGATCATGTTCCAGTGTTGTTTTAGCTTGCTAGTTCAATGTTATAATACTTGCACAATCCCCAATGCAACAATATTTCTACATTAGTATGCCTTTCAGTATACAGTCCTTTTGCCATTGATATATCATAACCAGCAACAAGATCTGCAACTGTTTCCAGTTCCATTTTACAAAACCAACATTTGTCTGTCTCTCCCACATGTTCAATGGACTTTGTAAACCAACATGTATGGAGCCCACTATCTTGGGCTGTCAATATTAACTCTTCTAAATTCACCTCTCCTTAACCATTCTTGAATTCAGTCCTGATCAAAATGAGGCTGTTCCAAGAGTTTCCTATACTTGCAACTATATTTATGCATTTTCCACATATCTTGCCTTCTCATCTGAACCTTCACCTTATGCACTTTTTTTTTTTGGAACATTCAGTTGCTAACTGATTTTTATTCACTTCTGGTTTGATTTCCATTCCCACTTGACACTGATATGCTTCTGCTAAACTTAGCACTTACACAAGTGCATGGATCGTGCTACCCAAACAGAACCAAGATGCTATCCTCCAGAAAAAGGAAGCCAATCTAGTTACAAAAACAAAATTGCCACTGATTCTAAGGGCAACCACAAAGCAATCCATAGCTATGTCAAGAAGCTCAATGGCAACACCAAGATCTGCTCTGAGTTACAGCACAATGGCACAAAAATTATAGAACCAACTGATATTGCCAACATCCTGGCAGATAGGTTCAGTGCTAACTTTACCCCCCTCTCACCCCCTAAAGGGCCCATATCTATGCAGGAAGAATGCAGAGTCCCTGTAATCACATGTATGCAGGTAAAAGCTTCACTTTCTAAAACCAAAAACACAGCATCCATGGGACTGGATAACATCCCAGGCTGAATTTTACACGAACTTCAGAACGAAATGGCTCCCCACCTAAGCACCATGTTTAATCATAGTCTCATGTCAGGCTTTGTACCCACTGAATAGTGCACAGCAACAGTTATCCCACTCCACAAAGGGGGAGCCACCAATGATCCTGGGAACTATCACCCTATTAGCCTGATGAGCCTGGTCTGCAAGGCCAGGGAACGTATCATCATGGAACTCATAAACAAAGACATTGGTAACCTCCAAACATTTGGACCCCACCCAGTTCTGGTTTGTGAAAGGCAGATCATGCCTTCTGAACCTGATCGACTTTGAGGCAGTCACCAAAGCCGTAGATGAGGGTAAGGTGGTTCACACAGCCTATTTTGACCTCGCCAAGGCTTTCGACACCATCCCCCATTCTGGAATTATAGCTAAACTCACTAAACTAGGTATAAATCCCTACGTCACAAGACGGGTTGCCAACTGGATCACTGACAGAACCTGCACTGTAAAAGTTGCAGACTCCAAATCTGACTTCAAACCAATGACAAGTGGAGTATCACAGGGTTCAGTCCTGGGACCTCTCCTGTTTGGTATCTACTTCTCTGAAGTACTTCTCTGAAGTACAGGCTAACACAGAAGGCCTCTGGCTAATGAAGTTCATAGATGACTGCAAACTAGGAACCATAGTCAAGTCCCCAAATGATATGGACATCCTACAGAAGGGTCTCACTGAGACAGATGCCTGGTGTCAGAGGCATGGCCTGAAATCCAATGCCAAAAAGTGCATTCTCATCCCCTTTGGTAAAAGCTACACACTCTGGGGACTTAAACTTTGTCACCACAATAAAAATGATATGCTGGAGGGATAGATTTCTGTCCCAGAGACTTCCTATATTCTGGAACAAGCTAACCGTCTATGTCAAGCAAATTTCCTCATTAGCACTCTAAGAAAAATCTTGATGAGTGGATGGGAAATAGGAAATACATCCCGAGGATCACTTCTGTGCCTCTGCTCGACAGGGTCACAGGAAATTAACTTTCTTGGGTGGCTTAAGCCAGGGAATCTTGTTGGCTAGGATTACTTAGGCCCTTGGGCCGATATCCTAGTACCTACCTATGAACCTAAGCAGAGAAGTCATCTTAGACTTGTTCTCCTCATGTTTCAAAACTTTCACTACATTTGGGTGTTGTGAGATCATCATATATGTATGCATTCCCACTACCACAGATCTATACATGTAATCAACTTTGAGGAGGCCCATACCTCCTTCAGAATGGGGAATATATATATATATATATATATATATATATATATATATATATATATATATAAATAAAATGGTATGCACTGATTTTTTATAAATCATTTGATGAGCATGAAGCATCCTTCTGGTTTTCCTGTCCAAACTATCCAACACCTTTTGAGGCCAGTCAACCAACAACAAAAAAAATTAAGGACAGGAAGAGCAAAAGCAAATTGGTAGCTAGCTTGATCTTTCCCTTAACCCACCCTGAGGATTACTTCTGTGGCTCTGCGTGACAGGGGCACAGGAAAATAATTTTCTTGGGTGGCAAAAGACAGGGTACCTTTTTGGCTATGCTTATATAGGCCCTAGGGCCAACAGCCTAGTACCTACCTATGAACCTATGCTGTTTTTAATATTAATTTATGCCTTCTAAAATATTATTTGCTGAGTTTTATTCACATTTGTTTATGTTTATTGTTGATCCTTCATCAATTGCCAAATATTTATACACTCCCTCTTGCTCAAGGTCTTTTATATCACATTCCTTTCCTGAACTGAGATTTTCTTTGTGCTGTATCTTTCCTGCTTTAAAGGCTGCCTTTCCACATTTATCAAGACCAAATGACCTTCTTATATCATCTGGAAAAGTTTTGAACACAGGCAGTTGTGCTTTCAGTTCATTATCTGATGAACTATACAGTTTTAAATCATCTACAAAAAGAAGATGAAAAGCCTTAACACTTTGTTGTTTTCTGAGAGCCAAATTATAGCCATGATCTAATCTGTTAAGTAGACAGATTAATTGAATAAGGGCAAGACAAAAGAGCAGCAGTGAAAGAGAATCAACCTGAAATATACCCCTCTGAATTGTTTTCCCTGGAATAGTAATTTGTCCTTTATTTTGCCTTAACTGCAGAGTGGTTTGCCACTGTTTCATATTTGCTGTAATATAATCGATCAGTGCAGGGTGTATCCTATACATTTTTAAGCACTGTTTTTTTTATAGTGTATCCCTGACATAGTCAGATTCTTCCCCTTTTTCCAGTTCTCCATTATGACTTTAACATCAAATGATTCTTTGTTCCATATGACTTTCTTTTATTACCCTTTTGTTCTATTGCCATGATTGAGTTTTCTTCTAAATGACTATAAACTCTGCTGGCATCAATTCCAGTGTATAGTTTATACGTCGTCAGAAGGCAAGTTCTTGGTCTATAGTTTTTAGGATAGCTTGCAGGTTCGCTCTCAAGTAGGAGTATTGTTTTTCATGTGGTCAGCCAGGATGGTGTCTGTTCAGGGTGTGAATATAAATAGTTCTTACTCATGTCTAAATCTTCATGTAAAGATCTTAATTCTTTTAACCAGAAGTGAGGTACTGCATCTGGGCCTGGGGTTTTCCAGTTAGGAGCTATTCTTAACTTTGTTTCAATCTCTGTGGTCATTACTTCATCCCATTGCATATCCTGTACAGTTGAACTTCTTATTCTTTCTTTTACTTTTTATATGCATCTTTGTTATGTTCCACACAGTCTTCATAAATATTTCTCCAAAATGTATCTATTTCTTCTTTTTTGGGGGTATTTCAATTCCTTTTGCTGTATTTCCCAGATCTCTATAAAACTTTTTGGGTCATCAGTAAATTGCTTATTTTGTACTTTTCCTTTATATTTATCTGCATATCTTCTATTTTTTTCTGCCTGTGCTGATATTTTTACTTTATTATTTGTGATAGTGCATGACAGAGCCGGGCCTGATCTGTTCTGATACTGTGCATTGCTTTTGTCATGTCTGTCTTTCTGAGTATTTTTGTTGATCTGTTCTCTCTTTTATATTCTTCTAACAGTGACACTTCTTGTGTTAATTGCTTTATAGTTTCATTATTTGATACTCCCATGATGACATTCAATTTCTCCCCTTCTTTTCCATTACTACCCTGTATTGTTGTGGTAAGACTTTATCTGTTATTAATTTAGCTGCATAGTAATATATCCTATTTATTTCTGTTATATTGCATGAATTTCTGTGGACAGTCCTAATTATCGTGTTGATTTGTTTTATCAAACTTCTAACTTTTTCAGTTTTATTGACTTTCTGTTTCTTTCACTGATCTTAATATGTATGTCCATTTCTATTAAATTAAGCAATTCTTCACTTATGTCATTTTCCTCTAAATTGAGGACATATTCTTTGCTCTCCATTTCCTGTGGGCATTCAATATCTAGTTCTGCAGCATCTTCCTGTGCCACATTCTCTTTGGTTTTATCCTGTGTCATCCATTGCTCTTTCATACGGGAACTCACTGGCCTATCACCCCACAACATTGTCTGTGTCAGAGTTGCCACAGTTTCCTGTTCTTCCCCTTGCTGTGCAACTCCAATTGGATGTATGCATCAGTTTCCTATGGAAGGCTCCAAAGTATCTTCATCCTCCAACTGATCAGAAGTTTCCGGCTCCCCTGGTTTCACTTAAATATGGGGATCTGTTGCTCTATCCTTCTGTGATGTTTTCTGAGTTAGATTTTCTACACTAAATCCTTCACTCTGGAGGTAATCCATAACCTCAGTTTCTATTTCTTTTTATTAATGTCTGGTCTTCACTGTGGGTACAGACATGGAGAATGAACCCCAACATGCACTCAAAATTACTCAATTCAAAGAGTAGTAAGTTAGCTAACCTTCATAATTCCTATTCTTCCCCAAATCAGCTTCAATAAATGCCAGAACTCCTATGCGTCATAGATGGGGATTTACTGCTCCATGGCATTGTGGATAATAAATGTTTTTTAATTAATGAATGGAAAGTTATATATGACAGTGCACATGTACGCATGAGTATGCTCACATGCACGAGAACATGGGTGAATGCATGTCTGCAAACAGGCACTCATGCACAAATGATCACAAGCACATAGCACAAGGATACATATGTATGTATATATATATATATATATATATATATATATATGCATGTCATAATCATCAACCCTTTTTTCAGTTTTGTACATGGGGTCAAGGTGTCATGTTAACTTTCGCCATCCCTCTCGATTCAATCCCACACTCCTACCTTCTTCAACACTCATGCCAGACTGTCACAGATCTTTTCTCATACAATCCTTCCACCTTTTTGCTGGATGCCTCATTTCCTCTTACCTTCTTTCTGTCTGACCCAAATCTTCTTTTTCACCAGATTGTATTCTGCTTTTCTGCACATGTACCTGAACCACAATCATCCATTGTCTTTGATATTTTCTGCAATTAGAGCTACTTTGGCTTTTGTTCTTATGTTATAAAGAAATATGAATGGTGCTTTGGAAGTTATAAAAAAAAATAACAAATTACTAAAAGCCAACCAAAGAATTGGTAATGACCATATAAGACTCAATAAACAGTTAATAGTTACGTGCTTTTGACCTAATCAGGTCTTTCTCTGAACTGTCTCTATCAAAAGCACAAAAGCACAAATTATTTAAATACACATTCTGCCTGTCACATGACAAATAAAGAACCACCAAAAGCTAAATTCTCCAAAAATAGTACTTTAAAATAAAAATAGTAACAGTACCTACTTAACCTTATCTACATTTATTCAGCACTGTTGTTTAGTCCCAGTGAAGTATATGCATTAAAAATTATCTGCCACGTTAACTCCTTATATTCCAGCTCTCCCTCCTTATCCCTGTTAATATCACTAGGAACATAATATGTAACATAAACCAATTGTTTTTAAATTATTACATTCCATGGAATGTTTTCCTATGGCATTGTCCATATTTTAAGTCTTGACAGCATAATGATGCTCATAACCCTGTTTTTTAAAATTACCTTTAGTTTTCTCCTATGTACAATGATTCACAAGAGAAACATTTTGGTAGATAAACTATATTTAGATGTACAGGTGAAAATACCAGGAAAACTATGTACTCTATCTGTTCTACTGTGTGTAAAATATGGACTCTTTGACATATGTCTGCACAATGAACAATTGTAGCATTTAAAAGTATCCTTTCTATTATCAACAATCACTGAATCTTCCTTTTTAATATGTTCTTAATATTATGTCCCTTTTTATTAACAAATAAAGGTTTCTCTGCTGTTGGTTTGATAATTTCCTCATTAGCACTTAATATTCTCCCATTGTTCTGAATGACCATTTTTATGGCCTCACTGTCCAAAGAATATACCAATGGCATCAACACTTTTCAATCCTTAGTACCAACATCATTTTCTGGTTTCATCTTCTGAAGTGGATATCCTCTATACAAAAGTTGGTTATGCAATATTTCAAAAAAGTTGTCCAGCTGTTCTAAATCTGTTGTTAAACGTTTTAACCTAACAAGCTGTACCTTTATAATGCTGTGTTTTAAATATGTAGGATGCGTACTGGTGTAATGCAAAAATGGCATTGCTAGAAACATTTTCGTAATTTATTTTTGTCTGTAATATGTTGTTATCCTCTTTTTTCCTGTTTCCACATCTAAAAAACTAATTCTAGCTCTGTTATGACTGACAAACTTTAAACATTCTGTAATTTCATTTGTACTGCATACAAATGCTTCCAATTCCATAATTCTTCCTTTCCAAATAAAAAAAAAAAAATCATCAATAAATTGATAAAAAGACAAGAAAATACAGCCTTGAAGATTAGGTAGGAGATGCATCTCTCAATATACCATGACTAAACTGGCATAATTTGGTGCTATTCTTGTCCCCATGGCTACTCCACTGGACTGATGAAAAAAAGAACCTTCAAAACCAAAATCATTTTTAGTCAACACACTTTCAATATATTCTATCAAATATTTGATTTCTCCCAATAATCATTACTCTGATTTAACATGAATGCTGTCTACTCCAGACCTAGTTCATGGGGTATAACCATATACAATGAGTGTATATAAGGAGTGTACATCAGCTGTGACTAATATGTCATTTTCTTTCACTGTTACCTGATTTTTATTTTTTTTTTGAATCTAAAGAATTGTTAATAAAAGATGGCATTTGTTTAACTAATGTAAATAGTTCCCTGTTTATAAACTTAGAAATTGCCTCCAATTTTGAGGTAGGTGCTGACACTCACTTCAAAGACCAAGTTAATTTTTTGGAACACAATTTAAGGAAGAATAATGGGAAGAAAATTGAGAGAAACAATTAAATTGTATTGACTAATAACTATTTTTCTTTTGGATTTTTCACCTGTACATCTACGTATGTAGTTTATCTAGTAAATTGTTCCTCTTGCGAATCATTTTACATAGGAAAAACCAATAAAGAATTAAAAAAATGGGTTTATGAACATTGGTATGCTGTCAAGACAAAAAAAAAACGGAAAACATTCCGCAGAATGCAATCATTTCAAAAAATGTTTTCTGTTATAGATTATGTTTCTCGTAATTTTAATGGTGAAGGAGAGTTGGAATATAAATAGTTAAAGGGGCAGATAATTTTAATCCACACACTTCACAAGGACAAAACTACAATGCTAATTATAAGGTTGTTCTTAACAGGAATTATATGTTGAATAAATGTAGACAAGGTAAAGTAATTATGGTTACAGTTTAAAAAAAAAATGCTTCTTGAGAATTTTGTTCTTTTTAGTTCTTTTTTGATCATGTGACAGGTTAGTGTGTATTTAAATGATTTCTGCTTTTGATAGAGATAGTTTAGAAGAAGACTTGATTAGCTTGAAAGCACCTTAACTATTTTTGGTTGTTTTTTAGCAGTTGATTCTGCTCTTTTCTCCTCATTTCTTCGTCTCTTCCACAAGGTACATCCTACCACCCTTCTTACACACTTCATTTCCATCACATCTAACATTCTCATCTGCAGTGCCTTTACTGCCTAGGTTTCTGTACCATAAAGTAGTACTGGTCGCATCACTGTTTTGTGCACCTTACCTCTCAGCTTCATTGACATTCTTCTTTCATACACTAAACCTGACACTCTGTGCCAGTTGAGTGCAGCCCATCTGATTCTAGCTTTGACCTCTTCATTCAGACTTTCCTTCTCTTCAACAACCCCTCCCAGATACTTGAAGCTATTAACCTGTTCCACTATCTTCCCTTCTATCTCAGTTTTCGTCTTCTTCTAATTTCCCTAATTTGCTGCCATTGCCACTGTCTTATCTGTACTTAATTTCATCCAATGTGCCTTCAATTTTGTATTCCATTCCCCTATCCTTTGCTGAAGTTCTTGCTCAAAGTCTGCCTGTAATACCACCTCAACTGCATTCAGCAACTTTGTTGAGCTGTCCATTCTGACCTTTTTGCTAATGTAGTCCACTACCGGTATAAACAGAAGTTGGCTCTGAGCTGGAGCCCCTTAGTGAGACTGAATACTGTTCGTACTTCAGTCATTGGGTCATTGTACATAGCCTGCACTAGTTCTACCAGTGTTTCTGGGACTTTGAAGCACTGCAGTACTGCCAAAATCAGTTTTCCTGGGACCTTGTCTATGATTTCTCTAATTCTAGGAATGCCCAGTTGGACTCTTTCCTCGTCTCTAGATTCTTCTCAACTCTGTCTCTCTCTCTCTCCCTATATATATATATATATATATATATATATATATATGTGTGTATGTTTGTATGTATATATATATATATATATATATATATATATATAAGTCTAGTTTGACCCATCAAAATTACAGTTAATTGACACTCACTTACCCATTCCCAGTTCTTCGAAATGTCACCTCTCCAAATGCATGGACTGCTGAAATCCTTTCAATGTGAAAGGAACCACTTGGCCACCACGGTGAAGGTGAACTTTGCCCTTTCTACAATGAAGTGCAATCTCAGTGTTGGAATATTTAAGTAGGGGCTGGGGGGAAGAAGCTCCCTACTTTGGTGGGTTTAGTTTTGGTCCATATGGGTTATTTTCTCATGGTGGCCAAGTGGTTCCTTTCACAGGGAAAGGATTTCAGCGGTCCATGTTTTTGGAGAAGTGCCATTTCAAAGAACTGTGAACAGATCAGTGAGTTTCTATTAACTGTAATTTCGATGGATCAAAATAGAGCCATACATATATATATATATATATATATATATATATATATATATATATATATATATATATACACACACACACATATTCCTTTCAAGTGGTCTATCAGATTATTTAATCTCAAGCGATCAAATAAAGTGATCTAATCATAGAGTTAATCTAATGATAGCATTCAGTACATTTTAACTGTTATAATTCTAATATTAAAGAAAATGTTTACTTTTTTGATTGCAGGCATTAGTTTTCTTATATATGTATAAGTAATATTACAGTTTGCTCTATCACAGTGTTGGACTATGCAGCTGGTGATGTACTTCAAATGTTTTTTCCCTTTTCATTCACTGTAGTATATTGTGAAGTTGCTATATATAAGTTAGGGGAATGTTGGGGGGTGGTGCTTGCCCTCTTCAAAAACATACACTGAGTGAGAAAAAGTGTGTTTAGATATATTCTCAGGGATTCAGAAAGAACCCCAGTGCTTGTATTAAGGGCTGTAAAAAAGTTCTGTTCCCACAATGCATTATTTTGTGATTTAGTCACATTAGCCACAGTGAGGAAAGACCTCATTATCATCTGATTTGTATGTATCTGAATTGACATTACCTGCAATAGGGTGCAGATCAGCACTTTCCTCTGGTATTTAACACCGGTGGCCCATGCATTACATTGGCATCGTCACCCCATTCACTCTTCCATACATACACACACCATAAGAGACATATGCACATCTTATCACTAAGGGCGTTTCATCCAGAAAAAAGGATGTCATTATCCCACTGTACTCAATCCCTCATTAGACCCATTATAGAGTACAACACCCCGTTTGGTATGTACCTCAAAAGACATCTACAACAGCTGGAAAGGCCACAGAAATACCTCACTAAAAGAATCACAGGCCTAAAGCAGAAGCCCTATGCTGACTGTCTAAAAAGCCCTATGCTGACCATCTAAAAAAACTCCAGCTATACTCTGTGATATATCATATACTCAGAGGTGATCTCTGCTTAAAATACAAGGCCATGTCAAACCCTGAGCTGTTGGACATGCTCCACTTAAAGAAATCCCAATCCCTCAGAGGCACATGCTCCAGGGATCTAAATCTTGTCATCACAATGAACAAAACATGCTGGAGAGATAGGTTCCTGACCCAGAGACTCCCCATACTCTGGAATAGACTGCCCATACATGTCAAGCAGAGTGCCTCCTTGGCCCTCTTCAAAAGGAACCTTGACAATTGGATGGGAGATAGGAAATTCACCCCGGGGGTTTAAAGCCTTTGTATTGTACTTTTTTTCTTTTTTACTTTAAAGTCTTATTCTATATTATCTCTAGTGACTAGTTGTACAGAGAACTAATATTTGAGGAAGAAGGTGGTGCTTAAATCTTTTTTAGTATCTTTAAGGCACACTGTTTACAGTTTACTGTTGTCTAGTGTTCATCCAACCCAAATCATATATATCTTTTTAATATGTGCCTTTCAGTCAAAATTTGAAAAGAGTTGTACCTGGTGCCTAGCTTTCGCTCTTGTCCATATCATGTTTAAGTGCTGTTAAGGTACGATAGTGCAGAGTTATCCTTGGAGGCTCATGTTACCCCATTCCATGTCTTGTTTAAGTGAAGTTGAGGCACATTGTTAAAGATGCATCCCTTGTGTCTTTGTTAAAGATGCATCCCTTGTGTGTAGTGCCCCCTCCCGACCCATGTCAAGCTGTATACATGTAACAAAAAACACATATGTGCAGCCTTAACAATTTAAATAAACACTTTAATATTTATAACAGATTGGTCACCTTCTAAGTGGTCTATTGGATAACAGGGGCTGAATAGAGATTTTATCATTTAATCGCCTGCCCATAGTGGCATTGTAGCATTGTTACATGTATACAGCTTTTTATATATAACTCAGTCATATACATGTTAATATTAGTGTACATACATGTTTAGAATGAGTATTTTAAAATGTGTTAGTAACATTGCTATTGCTTTAAATATAACTATGTGCTTAATTGGAGATGCTTGTGCATTGGCTGTAATTAGTTTAAAACAGAGGCAGTTGGATGAATATATTGTCTGATGAAGCAGCTTTAAGGCTGTGAAAGCGCTAACCTGGTTTTTATCTTATGTGCAATAACTTTTATGATCGATTTGGCTGTGGTCTGGTACCTTCTTCTTTTATGGATATTGCTAACAGTTTGTGGAGAAGAACCGTTTACCTACATCACCTGTATTTTGTTTTTTGCTTATTCATATATATATATATATATATATATGATATATATATATACACACACAGAAATATATACACTTATTTATTATTTTTATTTATGGCCCCATCTGATGTTGTATAATTTGCTGAGTAATATGGGGGGGTGTAGAGGTATGACCGCCTCACACACAAACACACTTTCACACATTCATGCATAAACACAGTAGAGAAAAATATGAAAGAAAGAAGACTGTATACCAAAATTCTAATAGCTGCTTACCTGTATCAGAGATGTAATATGTACCTCTGGTGAGGATGCTCAAGCTTCCAAGATGGTTTTCTAAGGGCATTACATTTAGATGTGAAGTTATTGTAAAGAAACATCAATGTCTCTCCATGGTATTGAATGTATGAGTTCAAACAGTGCAACAGAGTTGACACATACTGATTTACCCTGCCAGACTGAGACATGCACTGTATCACTTGAAACTACTCCAGCTGTAATCATTACAGTGTTCAGAATAACTTTAAATATACCTTAATATTATTTAAGAAGTAGACAAATAAAAAGTTCTATATGAGGCAATTACGTACTTATTTTATGAAGATTGGTTAATAAGAACAAGTTGAAATGTAAGTAATTAGTAGGTAATTAAGTAGCATTCTGATTCAAATAAGTGTGCTCATGCATTCTCATTAGAAGAATATAACATCATTAATTGTCTCTCTTTGACCTTGTATGGGAGGATACTTAAAACTGTTTTCTTAGCAAGGCTTATTTTTGCTGATACCATCATTGCATTCATTTTTGGTTTTAGAAAAGGCTGTCACTAGCTAAGATAATAATAGTTTATTACACTTCTTTAAGGGTGAACAAACAGTATTCATCAGACATCCAGTAAATTTATGCTCCAAAGCCATTTAATGTAATATTTTGCAAGTGCAGGTGTTAGCTAAAGTTTACAATAGCTGAAAAGATCTGTTTAGATATAGTTTACTAATTTTGTTTTCTTAGGGTAGTAGCTTTATGGTGACTTTAGTTGCCAGCATTTTTCTCTGTAATTATCCTCATATAAAATACACTTTTTGGTGTAATGTGAGATTGAGGTTAACTTATTTTGCAGTTATTTTAATGTGCAAGAAACAGTAGTTTGAGATTCTCAGAGGGTTAGATCAGCACACAATCAAAGATAGAATGAGTAGCAATCTTTCACATTGCATGGGTGATTTTATGACACCGATTGCATAAAGCCTCACAATGACTGAAATCGTGAGGTATGCAGCAGATGCTAATTAGCACATAATGATGTATAAATGAGAAGCCCTGTGCAAATATGTCCTGTACAATATGTAAGTGAAGAAACCCAAAATGGTGGATCACTTCAGAGATGTACACAAAAGCAATAAATGGCGTACCACTTCAGAGGCATATGGAAATACAGTGGTGTGAAGTCATGGATGCCTGTTTTGAATGCTGAGTTTTAAACTGTAACAGATGAGAATTATGCTAGGGACTGCATCAGCAGCAGCACAACAGCATGTGATGGGAACTGCCACTGATGCCATTGCTGAAAGTATTATTTTTCGTGGTCATCCTTGCAAAACAAAGGCAATACAAACAGCATCCAACATAGCACCACCTGACAGAACAACACATAATCGATCAATCCTGACTGAACAGATACATTGTAAGATATCTAGACAAACTGTGTCTCCCTGAAGTGTATTCAAGGTGTATGCATGGTATATCCATTGTTATGGACACAACAGAGTCTGTAGCATTAACCATCTCAGCTAAAAGGCTCTTCCTCTGACCTGAGGGAGGCAACTTAAGTATAACACAGGAATTTGCTTTATATATCCTAATCTAATTTCCTGGCATTAAGCTGCAGTACATGGAGGCGCATATAGAGTTTTCCAAGATACCAGAGGAGACAACTAACATTATATGAACTTTGTATGAAACAGTCTATTTCCTAATGGTCATGGTCCCCATAGATTGCACTAAAGTTGCTCTGAAGTCCCCAGTTAGCTGGTACAGATAGCCAAAGATACATAAACAGGATGGGAATGCTTAAGACAGTATTTCTAATTGGCTTGTGTGATAGCCAGGCAGTGCACACAATTCCCATATATGACAAATGCAACCTATAATGGTGGTTCCTGCAAGGGGATTTTCTTCAGATACATCTGGTTGGTAGGAGCATGCACTTGCCTGGTAGTTTGGCTTGCACACACAGGAGCAACAGATGCCAATGGGAGACAATTTATGGTATGCTGCTTGCTTTACATTGCAGGCAATTCTGGATACCACTCTAAAGGTCATGTAGATGGTCTTGACAAGTTGCCATCAGACTAATTGGGAAATTTACTATAATACACCCTATGCCAAAACCTGAAACACACTGGACCAGGTATTCAGGTTACTGAAGGGATAATTGTTATGCTTAGTCATCTCAATAGGCCACCACAATATATTCTGAATATATCCTGAAAAATATTTGTAAGATGTGCCATGCTCTACAACATGTTATTATGCAGATAAATGGAGCAACACATGAGCAGTCTGGCAGTTGGCTTAGAAGACTAAGGGACTGTTAATAAGCTATTTCCTTTGGTCCAGTAGTGCAAGGTTTGATTCCCTGAGCCTGCATTGCCTGTTTGACTCTGAGCAGGTCACTTAACCAGACACCTCTCCTGGGCTAAGTATGAAAAAGGTCCATACAGATCAGTATCATACCCAGGAAACAAATATAAATAAACAAATATAATAAATAAACATCATGGCAGGATCTACCATATAAGACACAGCAGCAGCAGAACCACAACTGAGTTAAAGGTGGGAGCCACACATTGAAGCAATGTCAAAGAGATGCCACACATTGAAGCAATGTCAAAGAGATGCCATCTAGTCCAAAATTAATGGCCTTAATGCAGACAATGCAAAATAAAATTCTGGATGCAGTATTACCTCAGGTTAAATAATTAGTGTATGTACTAGTCATGGAGAGCATTGGATATTACCATATTCATACTGGTTATGGGACAGGCAGGCCACAGTCATCATCAATTACATGGGGAGGGGTCATAATAACAGATTACTGCAACATTATAATGTGGGGATATAATCATGGGAGGTGAAAACAGTAGCCAGTTTCTCTAGAAGATTGTAAGGAGTAATAGATCAGACTCTCCATTGCTGGAATTGGGCTGCTGTGATGCTGACCATTGGCAGTTCCCATTATTCTGGCTTGGAGTATCAGGGCTTGATCTTGTCCATAGAAAGGAAGGGGGTAGAACTACAAGATTATACTCATTCACCCTGATGAAGTATTCAGTGTGATGACAAATGGCACTGATCATGATAAGAGTGGCAGGTCAGGTGCCCACATGTGACATTGATACTGTCTTACGAATGATCTACACAGTATGATGTGAGATGGCCTGTGCCTGACCACTTCACATTTGTAGCCTCCCACAGATATAGGCTGCATGTTCTGCAGAGGCAGAAAAAGTGCTGAATGCAGTGCATCTCATGGATGCACCTATGGGGGCAACATTTTGCTACAGGCAACCTCATTACCAGTATTACCTGCCTGTCCTGACACTCCATGTCACTTTTGCAGTTGGTGCATGTCTTCTCACCATACCTCTCAACCTCTTAGAGCAAGAAATCTGGACAAATCCATACATAAAAGTAGAACAAAGGCACACAAATAGGGACAATTTTTAAATATTGTTCTTACAAACTTTTAAAGTTGATAAAATAACAGGTTTTACATTAGCATGACTTTTCTGAATGGTATGAAGTCTGAAACTCAAATGTCTGTCATTCTTTTTTTTTAATTTCAGTCTTTAATGATTTGCCATTAATTTGCCAGAAAACCACAATTTTATAAAAAATGGAACAAAAGTATAAGACAAAAGTCTGGACATTCTGGGAAAATCTGTACAGTTGAGAGGTATGCTTCTCACAAGCCATGAAGCACACTCATTATTTCCATAGTACTGGGCATAGCAGGTATTTGTGTGTGGATCACTTACATGCATGTCCTCTGGTTGATTCTGAGTGCTGCACTCATATCAGGAATCCTTGAATCATGGTGACATCAGACACCCCTGCATCTCACTCCTGTGATAAGCATGCACAACTCAGAGAAGGTGCACATATAAGTGGTGTAAGTATAAGACTCAAGTATAAGATGCTTGTCATGCTCTGGTTAGACAGTGTGCTCAATCAGTACCTCCAGAAGGGCCTTTGTAATTGCAGATGCAGGTGACTCCTGCCAACCCTGTAATATTGCTGGAAGTGATGTTGTGTCACTGGACCATGCCATTTGTATGTTCCCTTTATCATCAAATACAGGTGCCCTGCAAAAGTCAACCTTATACTCTCCTGTTATGTAGGACCCTCCAACAGTGGAATCCGAGAAGGCATAAAAACACACGTCATTGTCAGATCACACATATATGCCACCATCTTTCCCAGTGGCATTTTACAGTGGTGCACATGCAACTAGTGCTATCCAAAAAGTTGTAAGATATGCCATGTCATGCATGATGTTGCATTTTCAGAATAGATTTGCCTGGAAAGACAGATATGCAGGTGAGCCTTGACTAATTCCTTTCTACAATCATGTGGCAGTGCATGTCATAGTCTACTTTAATGGACATTACTAAACTACGATGCTTCAACTATTAACACAGAGATGGTGATTTGTAGTATGACTGCTCCCCATCCAGACCACCTCCTGATGTGATAAGCTAAAGATCTTTGTCAGATGTTTGAATTTTCAGAAACTTGAAATTCATATGAACAAGACCATATGATCGAGTTTATGAAAACTCAAACACCAAAAAAAAAAAAATACTCACTCACCCCACCACTCCTGAAAATGATATATACCAACTCCAAGATCACACTACAGTGAAGAAAAGGTTAAATTTCCTGATCCTCACTGTACTGCGATGTCCATTCAAAAGCTTGGAGTTTTCAAAAACTCAGTCACATGTTTTCAACCATGTGGATTTTAAGTTTCTGAAAACTAAACCAACTGATGGGGATCCAATAAGCTAATGCTTTTGGGCAATGAAAGACTCCAGAAGCTCCTCCACATTTGTCAGCTGCTCTATGTTGTTGGTAGAGATGCTGTTGCAGACCTGACTTTTTCTTTGCATGGGGTATCATATCAATAACCAGGACCTATTATAGCCACTCACAGCATTCATAGCCTGCCATCAGTCCTTGATAGATCTGTTTCCAGTAATGCTTGTCTTCAGCACAGTTGACCAGGTGTATGTCATGTGAATTGTGGGCCTGCAGTATCAGTTAATTTTGCTAGCTAGTGAACTTTCATAATTGTTGCCTCCCTTGTGTCTCCATGTCAGTACTTGTACATCTGACTACAAAACACACCATTCAGTAGGTATATATGTCATGCTGTGGTAGATATCTGATTATGACCATGGCCACCCCCACCCCCCACCATGGACATGGTTGACAGCAAGTACTACCATGCACAGCCTGTACTGTGCCCATATGCCCCTTAATTAAGTAAGAGCCTGGAAACTCCATATCCCTTTTGACATGTGATCCCCATGGTATTCTACATTCCTGGCTTGATTTACTCTTCCTCAATACTCACACAGACAGACAGACAAACACTATTGTAGAAGTGAAGGAAGTGAAGAGAAGGGACCCAGTTAAACATGCAACAAGACAAGCACCTCTTTCTTGCTGACAGCTACCACAGAGTTTGAAACTGCAGACGGGATACTTTCTCATTCAGGACTCCTTCCCTAACTCTTTAATACTGCACATATACAGAACTTTTACTCAGATTCCTCTATATGATATAATATGGTTATAAGCCTTGTTGTGAAAGATGGCAGCAGTGATTTGTAGCATGCTGCCTGCATCCAGTTAAGTGCAATAGTTATGCAAATAAAGCCTAATAGTACCAATGTCTGTAAGTCACTCCTTGTGTGCAATGCACTGCCTGTATGACAGTGCAAGCCATTCATGTTATTTTTTAGCATGAAACAAGTAACCATTATAGTCATACATTCAACATGAGTACATGTAGTGTCATAAAACAGCACTGTTATATTGCATGTGATTCACAAATATGCTTCTCTGAGAATGGGGCTACAATATTGCTCTATGAGTGCACCTACTGAGTGGTCATGATTGCCTCTAGACATGAAAGATTTCTTCTGTAGGTGTGACCAGGACAACAAGATCTTCCTTTTCATCCTCCACTGGGCTTGTAAGGTGCAACTGCTGGGCCATTATGATGGCCCTTTGAAAAGATACATGCTGCAGTTTGTACAGGTGTTGAGCAAAGTCATTGGCATTAGCTTTTCTGGGAAGCAGTGCCATCACTGGTAAGATAAGCTGAGGTGGTACCATCCTGACTTGTTGACAATTGACAACTGACGGCAGAGGTTCAGGAGAAAAATCCAGAGATGAATTGCAAGTATTTTTTGTTTGTTTCTTTGATTAGTTTCATTATCTTGGGGTATGTTCAATGTTGTACATGTATGCTTACTCGTGGACGCTTTATTTTACATCCGGTGATGATCATCAGCTTAACATGGCTGGACATCAGAGAAATAAAAGTGCCTTTTCAGGATATTGGATGTATATGTGTTCTGTGCTAGACCACTATACAACTGCAGCTGTGTTTGTACCATGTTTATGTGTGATCATTTTTCCCAATGTGCCACCCTTCAGCAGATCCAGTTGTAGAAAGGAGGAAGTTGAAAAGACCCCACCCTCCTTGGTCACAGACATTAGTTGCATCTGATAATGGCTCAACAGAGCCTACCAGGTTTGCTTGTCAGGAGGGGTGATTCTACCCCTGCTGGGAGAGACCAGGAATGGTCACCTTTGCTTCAACTGGCTGCCTATATTGTGGTAAAGCTGTTCATAATTCATATCCTGGCATGAGTTTCAGAGACTGGATGCTGCTGAGGTGAGTCAGCAACTGCTTGCCCACCTTGACAAAATAGAGTGCTTTCTGGTGTGACCAGTGTAGTTATACAACTGGCATGCCATGCACATAATGCCTCAGGAGGAACAAACACCCCATAAAGTCAGCCACCAAGGTTATTTTATTTCTGGACTTGGTGCCCTCTGGACAGGCCTGGCACCCAAGCAGGAGCCCACTGTGTCCTCTTTCAGATGTGTTCCTTCCCTTATATGTCATTCCCCATTCTTTGCTCATTATCATTGTTCATCTATCTCCATTACCAAGTGTCCAGTCTCTGCATGTATGCATCTATTCAGTCTCATCCACCCTTTTATATGTGTATCACCTCTATTTGCCTGCGTCTTTGTTCCATGCTTGTCTTTCTTCTTCAACTTTCCCTTGATACATTACCTACCTACCTACCTCCATACATACCTACCTACCTATTTTCTGTTCTTTTCCAAAAATATATAGGGGCTTTATCTACCAAAATGCCTTTCCTCTCCCCTCACTAGTATTCATGCCTTATGGTTATCTTCCAGTGCTTTCCTCTGCTTACTAATCTCTCCTTTCCTACTTTACCATTTTCTCGTTGTTTATATGACAAACAGGGTTGCCACTTTGCTGTGTATAAATGCACTGCTGTACTTGTGGAGCTCTATACTAAGTTGTGCTACTCTTCTGGTGGTGCCCTGACACTATCTACATCATGTGCCCCTGCACTGCATGTGGGAGCACCCTATGATACAGCATGTTAGCATGCCTTATCTCTGATGTCCTTCCCATCAGTCATGCATGCTGGTCTAACTGTGCTCCCTTCATACAGCAGCACATCAGTTCTTTGGCAGTTACTGCTGCACCTGGATTTTCTTATGTTGTCCTTTGCACAACATGCAGGTGCTATCATCTGCATCCAGCATCTCTAATTCACCAGCACATCACACAATAAGCTTCTTGGCAGTTGCACTCAGCAGGGCCTATGAATCCCTGCCACAGACATTTTCATGATTATAGCGTTTTGATTTAGTTCTGCGCCCTCAGAATTTTACACAAATGGCATGTTGCTTAGCAATGGCATGATTATTTTTCTTGTTTGTGAGAAGAATGACACTGTATTATTTGATAATGGAATCTGTCAGACTGTCCTGTTCATACAAGAAACTATAAACTGGAGTAAATGAAAAGTGGATAGTTTTTGGTAAAACACTGTTGAAAAGCCACTGAGCTTCTGAAGAATATTTTAAAAAGTCAGTTAGTCAGATCTTCAAAGAAAAATAGGTGAGGTGAATTTTGCTTCCATATCACTTAAATCAACAAATATATCATTAATGTTTTTCTAATCCTCTTAATTTCTGCAACACAAGTTCTGTAACAGAAAATGTCCTTTCATTCTGACCATCTGCAGATGCTATTTCTATATGTCATCATCCCATGGGCTGTGAGTTTCTAAGTGTTAAGTTTTTCATTAGCTATGTCTTTGGTGGATGCACAAGTCTGGAATTAGTGTGAAAAGTCTAGACTGGAGCTATTTTTTCCTCCTCTTTATTTGTCATGTATGAAAAAATTAGTTCATAATCAGTGCATGGTTTTACTAGCATGTAATCATTCTCTTAGTTCAGCTTCAGATAGATGCTAATTGTTTATTCTGTAAGTGACCTGGCATTGTAAAATATATATCATTGGGACTCCATCCAGTTAGTGACAACGCATGTCCTTTTTCATCTGAACATTTCTCAGCCAACAATGAGTTAACATCAAACCTTCTTGCTAGCTTCTTTCCATTTTGAAAGATATTGGTGTCTTTTATTGTAAAGTCATTCAGATATTATAAACTGTTAGTATATATTATTCTGACTGGGTGTGTGATCAGTGAAAGTGCCAGCAGTGATCAGTGAAAGTGCCAGCAGTTTCTAAGGTTAGGAAATAGATTATTGACTGCATCTGACATTAAATGATGGCATATTTTGAAAAAGGAGGCAGGGATACTCATACTTGTAGTACTTATTTATGATGTTACTGTTACCCTTTTGTTGCAAGAATTAGAGACAAAATAAAATAAAGCAAATCTCTATTACTCTATGTGTACCCATATCACTTTTCTAATGCCGTGTTTAATAAATATGTTTAAAAAATAGAGATAAGTAATTCAGATAATCATCATCTTTAAAGACCAGTATTATCTAAATGAAAAAAAAAAAAAATTGTAAAATACTTGCAAATAGAGCTGTGTTGATGTGCACCTTTTATAGCTACAGAATGACAATACAGAGCAGTATATTATAGTATATATAGTATACTACAGCATAGTACAGTATAGTATAGTGTATATACTATAGTATAGTACAGTACAGTACAGTATAGAGCAAAATCTGGTTCCAGTTTGGTCTTTGGTCTCTATCAGAAACATTTAACATGTAACACATGATCATCCAAACAAGTATGGCGGTCTGCAGACTCAGACATAAAGGCACTTGCCACACAACTCCAATACTGAGCCTAAATTCTGATCTCAAGTCACAGTCAGTTTGAGATGACATGTGCTAACTGTGCCCTTGTGGGTTTCATCTGGGAGCTCCTTTGATATTTCAAAAACATTCTGGTTTACTGGCTACTCCAAAGGTTGTATATAGCTGTGCCTTTGTTGTAAAACTGCTTCACATTTGCACATTTACTTGTTGTATAACTAACAAGGATCCATGAAGGAGCAGTTCATTTACCTGATTAATGAAAATACTTTAACTTAAATTGAGTAACATCAATATACTTTCCATATTATTGAATAGTTTAGTTGGAGCACAAACTGCATGCATGTACTGGCTCAAGGACAAACTTAGTTTTTATGCTCACTGTTTCTAAATGCACCAAACAGAGGTCTCACAGAAGAAAGCAACTCACCCCTCCATTGATATTTCTGCTGCATCAAGTCATGTAGCAGGGCTCCTTCAGTTGTTAGGCAGACTGTGTGCCCCAGCTAGTATTACAAATCGTAACATTTTTTTCTTTTTCTCCTCACTGTGATTATATGCACCTTTTTGCAGACAAAGTTGCCAAGATCATGTAGTTCCTTCTCCAGAGTGCACTAGTTGTCTGTCCTGAATCTTCTCAAATGAGACCCCTACTTTCTTTCTGGTGAGCGTGTGTTATTTTGACTATGTTGAGGTCACTTTTGTGGTTTCTTCATTGGGTTCAACTTAAAAACTGAGTTCCTGTCCATCTAGGCTTATTATATCTCAAATGGATCCTCTAAGAAAAGCTACAAAGCTGGTCAGTCTTCCTGGACAAATGCAATTTGTTCCACAAGAACTAACTGAGACTTTGATTACTTGAATATCTAAAAAGTTCACACTGTATCCTAACATTGTGTAGAATTACCAGTAACGCTACAGCACACACTAGACCCATAAGTGCTGATCCAGAAGTGTGATGGTGTAGCTATCAGTAATGATAAAAAACACTGGACCCATAAATGCTGGTCCAGAATTCTGATGATCTAGCTATGAGTCATAATAAAGAACACTAGACCCATAAGTTCTGATCCAGAATCATGTTGGCCTGGCTATCAGTCATGATAAAGAACACTGGAACTAGAATATGTGCTGGCTTACAATCGTGATGACCTGACTACACAAACTTAATTATATCTCAAATGGAAGCTCTAAGGAAAGCTACAATGCTGGTCAGTCTTCCTGGACAAATGCAATTTGTGCCACAAGAAGAATTAACTGTGACTTTGATTACTTGAATATCTAAGAAGTTCACACTGTATCCTAACATTGTGTAGAATTACCAGTAACGATACAGCACACACTAGACCCATAAGTGCTGATCCAGAAGTGTGATGGTGTAGCTATCAGTAATGATAAAAAACACTGGACCTGTAAATGCTGGTCCAGAATTCTGATGATCTAGCTATGAGTCATAATAAAGAACACTAGACCCATAAGTTCTGATCCAGAATCGTGTTGGCCTGGCTATCAGTCATGATAAAGAACACTGGAACTAGCATATGTGCTGGCTTACAATCATGATGACCTGACTACACAAGCTTAATTATATCTCAAATGGATCCTCTAAGGAAAGCTACAAAGCTGATCAGTGTTCCTGGACAAATGCAATTTGTGCCACAAGAATTAACTGAGACTTTGATTACTTGAATATCTAAGAAGTTCACACTGTATCCTAACATTGTGTAGAATTACCAGTAACGATACAGCACACACTAGACCCATAAGTGCTGATCCAGAAGTGTGATGGTGTAGCTATCAGTAATGATAAAAAACACTGGACCCATAAATGCTGGTCCAGAATTCTGATGATCTAGCTATGAGTCATAATAAACAACACTAGACCCATAAGTTCTGATCCAGAATCATGTTGGCCTGGCTATCAGTCATGATAAAGAACACTGGAACTAGCATATGTGCTGGCTTACAATCATGATCACCTGACTACACAAGCTTAATTACTTTCTATTGCTCATTAACATGTGCATTTTACCAAACAGTTTGCTATTATTTTTATGTAAGCAGATAGCTAGATACACATATAAGTAACATAGATAGATTGATCGATAGATAGATAGGTAGAGGTAGATAGAAACAAAGCTGTAGTTAGGTCTTACATTAACTTGTGCAGTTCCCTAGTCTAGCAAGCCTTGAGGACTAAAATAAATCCCTCTCTTCTAACTGAGGACCAAAAACGTCCTTTTCTAAGTGTGACAAACCACTTATTAGAAATGTAGCAATAGGCTTTTTAAATGTAAATATCACACAAGGAGCACTGTGCACTTCCTCTAACCATAAATGCAGTATCCGTATTCATTTCTGAATTCCAGTATTGCACAATAACACACATAGAGCACTAATGTATTTCAGACGTGACAGCTGCAGTACTGACATTCAGAAACTGAATGCTGGTACTGCTGACCATGCACAATTTCAATTTGTTCCAGGGAGGCGCTGCCCCCTCCATCACATCCTAGCTATGCCTCTAGATAATGCTGGTACTGCTCACCACGCACAATTTCAATTTGTTCCAGGGAAGGGATTCCCCCTTCACCCCATCCTAGCTATGCCTCCAGATAGAGATAAAGAGGAAAATGATAGATAGATAGATAGATAGATAGATAGATAGATAGATAGATAGATAGACAGTCAGACAGATAGATGCATTCATACATACATACATGATTAATGTCATCTGTATAGGGGAATGACAACCAACCCCCCCCCCTCCAGTATCTAGATTTGTTTTAAAAATAGAGAGTTTTGGGTGCTAAAGGGGGAATACCCCACCCTTAAAAATGGAATTAACAAAAAAGTCCAATTTAGTGTACTGTAAATAGTGATGATGAAGTCTGCCACACATATAATTGCCATAAACTATCTACATATCCATAACTACAGTGGGTCAAAGGGAACTGATCTAATTCCACAGAAGACATAACAAACCAAGAACCATGAAAAACTCCAAAATGAAGCTAGAAATCAGCTCTCAGAGGCCACCGGTAAAAAACAAGGAAACTTTTTTGTATAAAAACAAAACAGAGTGCTTTCATCGAGTGACTTCATCAGAATACAAAAAAAAAATCAATGCAATGCTCACCTTGAAATACTTTCTCTCCCAGTCACATGATTAATCAAGACCAATGAAAGCCCCTAGTTACAAAGTCATTTACATCAAGTATGAGTCCACAAAATAAGCTTGTTAAAGATGAAGTCATGGTTACCTCGAAGAAAGCGCTCAATATTGTGTTTTATACAATAACGTTTCCTATGTTTTTTACTGGTGGTCTTTGGGACCTGGTTTCTAGCTTCATTTTGGAACTGATCTGATGCCTTGAACAAAAGATGTTGGCTGTCACAATTGGTGGGGGTTGATGGTGTGAGAGCATGTTTGGTGTAATGGCTGAAGCACTGAGACAGTCAATGTGTGGTAATTTAACTGCAGCTAGATATTTGTTACATTTGCAATTAGTAGTAAGTGGCTTTACTATAGTTTTAAACTAAAGAGCTTTTTTTTTCAACAAATTGAGCATAACTGTGCAGTGTGCCAGATAGTGTTGCTATATTTCTGCCTATCAAAATGACATTGCAGTTGTTAAATTACACTATTGCTGTATCACTGTGCCAGGTACAGAAAAACAATAGCAGGGTCCAACATTCTGCATATCTCAGAAATAACAATCCTTCTCTAAGTTTCCTTTTGCATGTAATGTTATTGATAAAGAAATAAATTAATAGATGTTGGCCTATTTAACATCTCATGGCCTCTTTTCACTATGTCATTCTAGTTTCAGATATAAGCACAGCTCCAAGATAACATTTACTAACTTCTCCAGTTACCTTTTTAACACCTTTATTAAATTATCATTTAAGACAGAGGTGCACATGCATTTATAAAAAGACAACACACCATGCTAACATATTTATTTACATTCATTATACATATATATATATATATATATATATATATATATATATATATATATTTTTTTTTTTTTTTTCTTTACATCTGTCATTCGGTCTAATATTACATAAATTGCTCAATTTCTGCCTTCCATTCAACCTCACTCCTCCTCCCCCTGAACATTATACTATATGCATTCTTTCCCCACATTTAATGTATTTCTATGTAATTTGCCCCTTCCCTTTTCTAAAGATCACATTTCCAGTTCTTTAATATCTTCTGCAGTACTCAACACTTCAAATACAGTTGGTTTCAGTTTTGATTTTCATTTTCTAAAAACTGCTTTTTTTGACAGCTAATGGAATTAAACCTAAAGTCTTAATATGTTTATGCAGTTCATATCCTGTGTATATTCAAACAAATAATTTCCTTAGTTACAGCCATTTGCTCAAGCAATATTTCTGGCAGAGTATTCTGTATGGTATTTTTAAATCTCTGCCAAATCATTACACTCCCATAAAATATTTCCTAGTTACATCTTTCTTCTCCATCAAGCCAATGTAAATACTTCTAAGCAAAAGTCCTAAACTTTCTGGACTTTGTCTTATTCTTGAAAACCATAAATGTATGTCTTTCCAATGTTCCTTGTAAAATGCTTTTCTAGTCTATATTTCATATCTTTTGTAACCTCCTCTGTTTGATTCATCTAGTTATCAAACAATATTTATATGCCTTACTAATTATCCCTTTTAAATAGTAGCTTCTGTTCTAGATTCAAGTAAAAAACTTTACCAGAGCATGTATTTCACTCAGTACTCCCTTATCTCTTTCTCTTTGCATACACTCTGATATCCGTCTCTGGTAGGGAAGGCAATCTTTAACCTGCAGCCTAAACTTCTTCTAGGCCCCATTACACATATTACCTTTCCCTTTCAAGTTATTTGGATCTTTTGTCCGTTTTCTCCAGAAAATTCCAGTCTGGTCTTGTCTGTTTTCTGCACCTCTACTTGGAATTATCCCTTCTGGCAAAATCTCTTTTCTGCATTCCCATGTTGGCATAGCTCTCACAATACTTTCTACAACTTTATGGATATAATATATTATCTGACTGTTTTTATTCACCTAAAAGAGCTGCACCCAAAATCCCACTCTCTCCTTATTCCTTAACCACCCCCTTAACATCATCCCTTTCCTCTTTGAATTATAGCCTTTTACTTGTGTTATGTGCATAAGCCTTAACTGCATAGCTCAAAATATCCATTCATATTAGTCAGTCCTAAAGTACCTTGTTTTCCTGTGGGGATTAACTTATCCCACTTAACTCTTGCCCCTTCCCCACAAAGATAAATTCCTTCAACTGTTTATTAATTATCACCCTCAACTTCTCATCTGGTTCATAAAAATATGTCTGGCCTGTATATTAAACTAAGGAACTAAAAACATTTTCATTGCTTATATCTTAGTATCCATATCCTTAAACTAGACCCTCCAGTTTCTATGTTTCTGTATTGTGTTTTGTTTAGTCTCTTCCCACATATCCTTAGCTGTCTTAACAGAAACCTTTTTAATCTGCACTGCTAAATACTTCATCTTATGAAGCCCCCACAAATACATGTATTACTGGTATTCCTGAGCCATTTCCTGAGTGAGTACATAATTGACAAAAAAAGGAAACAAACAATTGTGTGTAGAGCTCGTTGTCATTAAGTTTTATATCTCAGAATGATTTAAAAATTCTCAGTGATCCTCTTATGGCTTGAGAACAAAGGTAATTTTATGTTTTGGTCTTTTTGATCTCTTGGCAGCTTCTGGCACCATGGACCATTGCATTTTGAAAAAAGTATTTAAAGTAAAAATAAAACCGGGAACATCAGCTAACCATGGAATGTTTGGGAATTCCTCTAAGGCTAACTTTCTACAATTAAGTGATAGCTTTGTGAAATTTCCAAGTCTTCATAAACCCAGAGAACACTGCTCCCTATGCAGCATTGCTCACAGGAAGCCAGATAAAAGCATGCTAATAGCTGTATAGGTTCATAGATTGGTACTAAGCTAACTGCCCTTGCAAGCCATTTTAAGCCTAGCCAATTATCCCTTGTGAGAATCACACCCTGCACTTTGTGTTTGTAAGGCAAAGACCTTAACCATTAAGCCACCCTCCCAGCAGCTATACCAGGAATAACCACAGAACTAACTCAAAAAACAAGACACACTGTTGGAATCATAACATCAATATGTTCTATAACAGAAGGAAGAAAATCATGGAAAATTTTAGGAGATTAACTCCCAGCAGAGTCAAAGCACTATCATCAAATAAAACAAACAACTCAGAGAAAAAATAAAGTCTACCAAAGTCAGATTTGAGGTAAATTTGGCCTCCAAGGCAAATTGGCAATGGACAAACAAATGGCATTCTTTAGCCATGTCCGCAACTGTCCACCACCTCAAAGGCAATGCACAAATGCATGCAGAGCTCATTGTAAATGCAGCCACCTATACTGTGCCAGAAGATATAGCAAATCTACTGATAGACAAATTTGGCTCGGGCTTTAGATTTCTTTCTCCCTCAACCACCCCTCAGGAAGCACAATTAAATATAACTCCCCCTACTATCACTTGGGAACAGGTCCTCAATGCTCTCTCTAAGGCCAAGAGCACTGCATTGATGGTTCCAGGCAATATCCCCAAATTCTTTCTAAATAGCATGAATCATGACCTATCAGGCCCTCTGGAATTGTTATTTAACTGCAGCTTCTAAACAGGCTTACTGCCTAAAGAATGTAGAACAGTAACAGCAGTGGCAGCTGGTGACTTCAAATCACAGGGGGGCTGCAGGAGACAGCTGAATGGGTGGGGTCAAGGGGAGGGGGTGTGGTCAACCAGAAAGGGGAGGAGCTATGCACAAAACCACAAAAAACTAACTTTAATTAAATACGCTGCCCTGGGTGGCAAACCATCATTATGAAAGTCCAATCAAGACAAAAATAAGTGTAGAAGAATAAAAATATTTCAATGCATTGGCTGCATGACAGCTTACTTAATATCTAGATGGAAACAAAAGGTTGTGAGGCATGAAAAAATAAATTACTTTTAAATACATTACTGGAATGCCAGTCAAAATCAAGTATAACAAAGACGAGAAGCACTCAACTCAAACCACTTCTCCTTGCACTGCAGTCCTAATTATAATATATTCAGCTTTATTAAAGTACCAAGTAACATGCTGAAAGTAGAAATCTATGTGATGCCCCCACTTGTAAAAATGTTTCTTATCCAAAAGACCTGCTGCCTGACAACTTGTTTCATGGGGAAAACATGATAAAAGTAAAAATGAAAAGCAAACAAGAAACAAGCTCAAGATACATTGCTTAAAGGATTACTGTACAGGTTATGGACCACACATGATTGGCATTCTGTTTAGTTTACGGGTAAAGTCTGTAGAGATGACTGAAGTCTCCAACAAGTGTAATGAGCTTTTTAAAATAATGGAATCCTGTCCTTTAATACCCAAGGCTTATACATTATCTAGTCAAGTATTCTCTGCATGGCAACAACAGAAAGGCTTTCAATGTTGGCAATTCTTTAACAGTATGCTTATTAAAGCTTACTTGCATCTTACGATCTCAGACAAGCTTACCTTATGGTCATTAAAGCATTGCTACTTAAAAACACAGAGCAACAGGCACTTTGAGTAATAAGCATAAATCAACAGTACAAAATATGACAGAAACCAGACCATTCTGCAAAATCAAGGACAGATGAAAAGCCAATGTAGTACTTATGCAGTGTGTCCTCCCCATCCAAGGTAGATACAACTACTCCTTGCCTTGCTTGGACACATCCAGAGTCACTACATGGGGGAGTGGGGTGCAACAAGCATGTCACAATTTGAAATCTCTCTGGCTGACTGTGATGGCCCTGACACATTTGTCATACCTCTCAACCTCAAGAGCAAGAAATCTGGACAAAGCCATACACAGAAGTGGGACAAAGGCCCAACAATAAGGACAATTTTTAAATATTGCTCTCATAAACTTAGAAAGATAATAGAATAGGTCTTGCATTAGTATGAATTTTCTGAAGGGTATAAAATCTGAAACTCAAATGTCTGTCATTTTCTAACTTCAGTCTTTAGTGATTTGTCACTAATTTGCCAAAAACACAATTTTATGAAAAATGGACAAAAATGTGATGCAAAAATATAAAATAGACACACAATACAGCTGCTACCTGTCAAAGAAGGGACACTTTAATATTACTACTGCTACCTTGAGCAGCTGACAAAATATAAAAGAATCTACATGCATTTCAAGTAATCTATAACTTTGATTATTACAGTTATTTCTTAATTGTAAACCCTCCATGTTTTCTTCCAAAATTGCTATTTTGCGGAGGGATTATAAGGGGGAAGAGCAACATTTTGAGCCAAAAATTGGGGACAGTTGAGAGGTTGGCTATGCCTAATGCTATAAAGCAATTTATTTGCATGTACCTCTCAACCTGTTAATGCAGTAAATCTGAACAAGGCCAAATATATTGGGGCACATATAAACAGTACTAAAAATTGCTCTTGTATAAATTGAGACAGTTGATAGAACAGCTCTTACTTTAACATGCATTTTTCTGAAGGTTATGAAGTCTGAAACTTATTGAGTGACTTCTGGCAAATCATTTAGGAATTAAAACTACAAATTTTATGAACAACAAACCAAAAATAAGAAGCAAAAATTTATTCATTCTTTGAAAATCTGGACAGTTGGGAGGTATAGTTCAGCTGCGCCTGTCTGAGTTTGCTGCCCTTCCCTGACAAAAGTAATGGTTGAATGGAGCCCTGCAGCCATTCCAATGAACCATTATACTTGGCTATTTCACTCCATTTACCATAAACACTAATGTGCATACTGCTTTACTCTATGATGAGTTGGACTTCATTTGAAAGTTTTATTTTGTATTTTACAGCACAAACACTAAGTCATCTGTTAAACAAAAGTAATGCAGTCTCACAATGAAAACTTAGCATTAAAACTCTCTGCCCTTGAAACTCACATTCATTGAAACAGCATTGAAACCCACATTCAAAGAAAATACATTTTGCCAGTGGCAGATAAAGATTAATTTTGGGCTGTTTTCGAATCATAGGCTCCTTTTGCATATGAAACATACATGTGCTCTTTTGATACACCTTCCTCATTGTACTAAAATTATATTCCTTGTACAATACAGTACACTTGTTACAGGGTGTTTTAAATTTGTTTTGAACATTTTTTCCAGTAAGCAATGAAACAAACCATATGCACCCATAATGGCAAACTGCCCAGTTGAGAACATTTATCATAAAAAAGTCTACTCAGACTTCCACAGTCCACCATTATTAGTAAATATACACAATTCTACAGTCCACCATTATTAGTAAATATGCACAATTCCACAGTCCACCATTATCAGTAAATATGCATAATTCTACAGTCCACCTTTATCAGTAAATATGCACAATTTTACAGTCCATTATCAGTAAATATGCACAATCTCTGAAGTCAGTCATCTAAATAATTCCACATTAAAGAAATCTGTAACTAATGAAGCAGTTGCTGCTAGCAATCACCTTTATATTTCATGGTTTCATTGAAAAATAAAGTGTCTGTTGCCCCTCAGGAATAAATTGCCTATATTACATTAAAAAAATGATAAGCTAGTAATAATATTGCAAGAGGAAATGGATGGCAAACTAATAACGAACTCATAGTTAGTATCTTCACCAAGGAGAACATTCTCAGTACGGCAGCATCCACCCCTTGTGGGAGTAGAACCCACAACCTTCTGCATCAAAGCAAGTACACAACCTGTTGTGCTATAGTATTAACTTGGCAAAGCACTAAACTTCTATTCCCCTGCAGCTCTCAGTTCCTTGTAAAATCTACTCAATACTCAACTGCATCTCAACTTCGCAGCTCAAGAAAACTGGAAAAGCCAAAATGTATTGGGGTCAAAAGACCCAAAACAGGGACACATTAAACATTGCTTGTATAATCTTTGAAAGTTGCTAGAATAAAATGTTGTGTTGCCACCATATATTTTACTGCCAAGGTCCCTGAGCAAAAACAGTCAGAGTAACATACCACTACGCCACATCAGCTGCTTTGTAAAAGAGAGGAAGGCTGACACTTAAATGGCTATCATTTAGTGAATTCAGTTCTCACCATAGCTGTCAACGTCTTAGTACAAAACACCTGGACAAACCCAGTAATGAGGGAATACAGCCCTCAAACATATTCAGTGAATTCAGTTCTTGCCATAGCTGTCAACCTTAGAACAAAAACCTGGACTTTAAGCCAATAATGGGGAATACAGTCCCAAAAATAGGGACAAATTTAAAATATTCATCTTATAAACTTAGAAAATTGCTAAAAAAAGGTTGTGCTACTATGTATTCTGAAGAACATGAAGTTGGAAATTCAAATGCCGGTCAATTTTAATGGACAGAACAAAACAATTTTCAGCAGAGACGCAGGGATTAAAACTGCAGACACGTCTTTGTGAAATGGCAGGGCACCAGAGCAAATCCACACAAATACAGGGAGTGAGATGCAGACAGAAGCCACCCCAACCAAGAATCAAACCAGAAAACCTATAGCTGTGAGGCAACAATACTACCACTGCACCATCAATTATGCAAGGAATTAAACATTCAGAAACCTGAAGTCTGAAATTCAAATGCCTGTCAATTTTACTGCGGACAGAACAAAAACAATTTTCAGCAGAGACGCAGGGATTAAAACTGCAGATACGTCTTTGTAAAATGGCAGGGCACCAGAGCAAATCCACACAAACACAGGGAGGAGATGCAGACTCCACACAGAAGCCACCTCAACCAAGAATCAAACCAGAAAACCTATAGCTGTGAGGCAACAATACTACCACTGCACCATCAATTATGCAAGGAATTAAACATTCAGAAACCTGAAGTCTGAAATTCAAATGCCTGTCAATTTTACTGCGGACAGAACAAAAACAATTTTCAGCAGAGACGAGGGATTAATACTGCAGACATCGCCTTTGTAAAATGGCAGGGCACCAGAGCAAATCCACACAAATACAGGGAGGAGATGTAGACAGAAGCCACCCCAACCAAGAATCAAACCAGAAACCTATAGCTGTGAAGCAATATCTTCTGCGGTACTCAACACTTCAAATACAGTTGGTTTCAGTTTTGATTTTCATTTCTAAAAACTGCTTTTTTTGACAGCTAATGGAATTAAACCTAAAAGTCTTAATATGTTTTATGCAGTTCATCATAATGTGTATATTCAAACAAATAATTTCATTAGTTACAGCCATTTGCTCCAGTTAAATATTTCTGGCAGAGTATTCTGTATAAGTATTTACTAAACCTCTGCCAAATCATTACACTCCCATAAAATATTTCCTATCTTTCTTCTCCATCAAACCCAGTATAAATACTTCTAAGCAAAGTCCTAAACTTTCTGGACTTTGTCTTATTCTTTAGGCTCATAAATGTATGTCTTTCCAATGTTCCTTGTAAAATGCTTTTCTAGTCTATATTTCATATCTTTTGTAACCTCCTCTGTTTGATTCATCTAGTTATCAAACAATATTTATATGCCTTACCACTAATTGTATCCCTTTTAAATAGTAGCTTCTGTTCTAGATTCAAGTAAAAAACTTTACCAGAGCATGTATTTCACTCAGTACTCCCTTATCTCTTTCTCTTTGCATACACTCTGATATCCGTCTCTGGTAGGGAAGGCAATCTTTAACCTGCAGCCCTAAACTTCTTCTAGGCCCCATTACACACACTATTACACTATTACCTTCTGCTTTCCTTTCAAGTTATTTGGATCTTTTGTCTGTTTTCTCTCCAGAAAATTCCAGTCTAGTCTTGTCTGTTTTCTGCACCTCTACTTCTGGGAATTATCCCTTCCTGGCAAAATCTCTTTTTCTGCATTCCCATGTTGGCATAGCTCTCACAATACTTTCTACAACTTTATGGATATAATATATTATCTGACTGTTTTTATTCACCTAAAGGAGCTGCACTTCCAAAATCCACTCTCTCCTTATTCCTTAACATCATCCCTTTTCCTCTTTGAATTATAGCCTTTTACTTGTGTTATATATGTGCATAAGCCTTAACTGCATAGCTCAAAATATCCATTCATATTAGTCAGTCCTAAAGTTGCCTTGTTTTCCTGTAGGGGATTAACTTATCCCACTTAACTCTTACCCTTCCCACAAAGATAAATTCCTTCAACTGTTTATTAATTATAAGCCTCAACTTCTCATCTGGTTCACTTAAAAATATGTCTGGCCTGTATATTAAACTAAGGAACTAAAAACATTTTCATTGCTTATATCTTAGTATCCATATCCACCTTAAACTAGACCCCAGCCAGGCAGTTTCTATGTTTCTGTGTGTTTTGTTTAGTCTCTTCCCATAACCTTAGCTGTCATAACAGAAACCTTTTTAATCTGCTGCTGCTAAATACTTAATCTTATGAAGCCCCCACAAATACATGTATTACTGGTATTCCTGAGCCATTTCCTGAGTGAGTACATAATTGACAAAAAAAAGGAAACAAACAATTGTGTGTAGAGCTCGTTGTCATTAAGTTTTATATCTCAGAATGATTTAAAAATTCTCAGTGATCCTCTTATGGCTTGAGAACAAAGGTAATTTTATGTTTTGGTCTTTTTGATCTCTTGGCAGCTTCTGGCACCATGGACCATTGCATTTTGAAAAAAGTATTTGAAGTAAAAATAAAACCAGGAACATCAGCTAACCATGGAATGTTTGGGAATTCCTCTAAGGCTAACTTTCTACTATTAAGTGATAGCTTTGTGAAATTTCCAAGTCTTCATAAACCCAGAGAACACTGCTCCCTATGCAGCATTGCTCACAGGAAGCCAGATATAAGCGTGCTAATAGCTGTATAGGTTCATAGATTGGTACTAAGCTAACTGCCCTTGCAAGCCATTTTAAGCCTAGCCAATTATCCCTTGTGAGAATCAAACCCTGCACCTTGTGTTTGTAAGCCAAAGACCTTAACCATTAAGCCACCCTCCCAGCAGCTATACCAGGAATAACCACAGAACTAACTCAAAAAAACAAGACACACTGTTGGAATCATAACATCAATATGTTCTATAACAGAAGGAAGAAAATCATGGAAAATTTTAGGAGATTAACTCCCAGCAGAGTCAAAGCACTATCATCAAATAAAACAAACAACTCAGAGAAAAAATAAAGTCTACCAAAGTCAGATTTGAGGTAAATTTGGCCTCCAAGGCAATGGACAAACAAATGGCATTCTTTAGCCATTTCTGCAACTGTCCACCACCTCAAAGGCAATGCACAAATGCATGCAGAGCTCATTGTAAATGCAGCCACCTATACTGTGCCAGAAGATATAGCAAATCTACTGATAGACAAATTCGGCTCAGGCTTTAGATTTCTTTCTCCCTCAACCACCCCTCAGGAATCACAATTAAATATAACTCCCCCTACTATCACTTAGGAACAGGTCCTCAATGCTCTCTCTAAGGCCAAGAGCACTGCATTGATGGTTCCAGGCAATATCCCCAAATTCTTTCGCGGGTAAAATAGCATAGCATGAATCATGACCTATCAGGCCCTCTGGAATTGTTATTTAACTGCAGCTTCTAAACAGGCTTACTGCCTAAAGAATGTAGAACAGTAACAGTCATCCCTCTACACAAGGTGGGCCATCTGCATACCATGGAAATTATAGACCCATAAGATTCACTAGTCTCATATGAAAAGTCATGGAAATAATTATCATGAAAGTGATCGATAATGACATATGAAATGTCCAGACACCAAACCTAACCCAATTTGGTTTTGTTAAAGGCAGGTCATGCCTATTCAATCTAGTGGACTTATTTTGAGAAGATCACCAAAACAATGGATGAGGGCAAAATGGTTCACACTGACTACATTGACCTGGCTTTGGCATTTGACACAATACCCCACTCATGTATTGTTAACAAACTCAAGAGGTTATGTATAAATGATTATATCACCCAGTGAATGGCCAGCTGGCTCACAGACAGGACCCAGAAAATTAGGATTGGGGAGTCCACCTCTACAAAGAGGCCAGTCACAAGCAGAGTTCCTCAAGGATCAGTCCTTGGACTGCTCCTTTTTGGCATTTAATTTACTGAAGTTAAGGCCAATGTCAAAGGCCTCTGGCTGACCAAATTTGCAGACGATTGCAAATTACGAGCTGTCATAGAATGTTCTCCAGGAAGGCTGACACAGAAAAATAATTTGTGTCATTGCCATGGACTAAAACTAAATGCCAAGAAATGCATAGAAGTATCCTTCAAGAAGACATTCACACCTGATAACTATCATATCAACCACACACCCTTAAGAGTTAACTCAGTGATCAGGGACTTGGGGACACAGACAGTAATCTAGTCTTTGACCATCACATGTCTACAATAATGAGGAAATCATTCTATTTTGTGCAACATATAAACAAAGGTATGTATTCTAGATCAAAGAATGTTATCTTTCCACTGTATTCATCATCCATAAGACCATTCATTAAGTACAATTCCCCCTTTGATATGTACCTAACCAGGCACATCCAACAACTGGAATGTCCACAGAAGTTCTTCACTAATAAAAATACAAGGAGTAAGTAACATGTCCTATGCAGACCACCTCAAAGCACTATTTTTTTATTCTTTATCCTACAGGCTGTTGAGAGGAGATCTATGCCTGATATACAAGGCATTGCCAGATCCACCTGCTTGACCTCCTGCATATCTGCAAAACAAAAATCACCAGACTTACCCATTCCAGAGACTTAAATCTTGCCTGTGATATAAATAGGACCTGCTGGAGATTTAGGTTTGTATCCCAGAGACTACCCATCTCTGGAACAGGCTCCCCCATTCATGTGAAGCAGAGTTCCTCCCTAACCCAATTCAAGTGTAACTTGGGGCAATTGAATGGGGAACAGGAAATTCATCCCTGGATTGGCACGTTTGTCTGAAATGGATGCAGAGAGCCTGTAAATGGTTCATTCCCAGATCCCTGCTTTTAAATGTTTTATCTTCCACACTCCAGTTTACACTTATCAATGGTACCAGAACTGAGATTTGAGATGCATGGCAAGGCTCAAAATGACCCCAGTGGTCATTAGTCTAGTACACAGCTATGAACCTATAAACCTATTTACATGTATAGCCTATGCTTTATGTTCATTAATTTGTATACCCCAGAATAACTTGGAAAGTCTCAGCGACCTTCTTATGGCTTGAAAACAAAGGTTGCATTATGTCTTGGTCTTTTTTGATCTCTTGGCAGCTCTTACCATCATGCACCATGCCATTTTGAAAAAGCTTTCAGATCAAGATGCCATTTTTTAATGCCACTGTACTCAAATGGTTTCCCTTCATACGTTTCAAACTGGTTGCATTGGGTGGTATCACAAACTAATTCCAATATTAACCAATTATCTGGGAAAATAAGGTTTCACAGAGCTTTATATTGGCACATTTATCGTTCATTGTTTTATGCTCCTCATTATGGAGGTCATTCTTAGTAGAGGTATGTCTTATCCCTTATATTGTGGTGGTATTCAGCATTAACTATTCTTCACTCGGGAGTAGGTACCAGACTTCACTACCCTTGAAAACTGTTTGGAGTCAGTCTTTCAGTGAATGATTGACAGTTGGCTCAGGCACAACAAAATCTGGATCTAAGGGGATGCTGATGCTCACCACTATTTCTCCACATCCTTTAGTTTTTTTTCTTTGCTCCTTATTACACAAGGAAGGAACATCTGGACTTTTTTTTCTGTGTTCCATGATTTCAGCATGATTCTTAATGACAAATTCGAAACCAAGGTCTATGTGTCATCTGATGCCAAGACAGCTTACTATCATGCAAATAATATTGACTGGCTCTAGATCTTCAATTCATCATCACACCATAGAACAGTGATATATATGCTGGTACTTCTTGTTTGGACTAGTATGAAACCCTGCACCTTGGGCTTGCATATTTAAATATGGCACAGCTGAAGAGTGTACAGAATTCTGCAAAAAATTTGCTAACTGGAAGTTCTTATTCTTGTCAATTCATTCTTCTGCAGGACTTGATTAGGGTGTCAGTTTCTGCTAGAATCAGATATCCTTTTTCTTGTATTTTGAGCTGTATACAGCTTTAGTGTTGTTTGCTTAAACGATTTTATAGTCTGATATATTTCTGCTCTGCACCTCCTGTCATTCAGAAAGGGTTAGATGGTTATCCTAAGACCTACTTTGAATTTTCTAGTAAGTGGCCATTTGTCTTTCATTTTTTTGGCTTTGATAATTTTGAATGTGTTTATGTGAATATGCAGATGTTTGAATTTCAGTAGGGGCATGAATGAAGTTGGCTGTAGGTGTGTGTGTGTGTGTGTGTGTGTGAGTGTGTGTGTGTGTGTGTGTGTGTGTGTGTGTGTGTCGTCTTGTAGCGGAATGTATGTGTGTGTGTGGGGGGGGGGGGTTGTTAGTGCAAAGACTAGCATCATGAGGTCTGAAAGCACAGATTTCATTTGAGAGATGTGGTAATTAGCCACTAATAAGGAGACTCTAGGTCTGTAAATCTGTGATCATCACTCATGCTGTCAGCCTTCCATAGCTCACTTAGCACTAGTTTGATACTCTTTCTGAATCCTGTGGTTTCTGAATCCTACTTCTTAAAAAAATTTATGGTGTCATTCTTTCTCTAAGCTTACCATTCTGCCCCCCTCCCCGAGGAGATAGCAGATCATCTGCTGAATGATTTCCAAATTCTGATAATCACGTTACTCAGTTTAATATCTTTGGAGTCGCTTGCTCAAACTACAATTAACTCAAATGGGAGTTGGCTAAGTGCTGTTTGAATGTTAAACTACTGACTTGAGAAATGTGAAGAAGGAGACAAATGTCTGAGCATCTGTTCAAATCAGGTAGTTCAGCAGGGACTGTAAACAGATTGAATCATCTGCTGCAAATAGTCTATTCTTCTTCTGCAATATGAGTGATACTTTAGACAGAGCCAGAAAAGGTACTCTACTGCACAGTTAGTACAGAACCTTGTCCACACAGGGTCATGAAGAAAGAAACCTCGTACTACTACTGTGAATATTTTCCTAATATTGCCAATTTTCAGTAACTAGTATGAGTAATGAAGTTTTCGTTCTGTCTAATTATCACTAAAACAGAATGAACACTTCCTTTGTTTTTGTCAAGTTACTGAAGGTTGCTTTGATTTATCCCACGACTTTTGCTTCTAAACAGGATATATCTCATCTAAACTTGTATTCTCTTCTTAGATGCCATTTAATCTATTTTTGTTAATTCTAAAGACACACTCAGATAATCTGCTACACTTCCATAACCTGCTACAACATTTCCTGTGATGTTTAATATTGTCAGCTGTACAGGCAAGAGGAGATTATTTTTTGTTTACCATACATTTCCGTTAGGAACCCAGCATCATAGCAAAGTACAGCATTTCGCTGACATTTTGTTTCACCAGTCTGCATAATCTGATATCATTCACTAATACTGTGTGCATTTTTAAAGTTTTGCTAGCTGTCTGTTCTGCCTTCCCAGTCATGCAATATTCCAATGTGCTGACCTTATTTTGAGTTGCAACTTTTAAGACAATTCCTTCAGGTTAAGGTGTTCCCTTGTACTTTGGCTATTATAGACTTCAGATCCATCATTAATAATTTCTTCTCTCCTTTGCAATTAATTATTCAGCAAATTAAGGAGCGAAGACACCAAATATGTCTCTGACAGGTCTAATCCACATAGTAGATAAAATCTCAGACTTAACTGGTGACAATGACTGACACATATCTAGTCTACCAGTTTTGATAACCACAGGTTAAACCACTTATCTTACAAACAATTTGTTTATTTCGTCTATCATTTTCTCAAGAGCTGTTGTATATGCATGTCACGTCTTTCTGTATTCTGCAATGTTTTTACCCTATATCCTCTGTTAGAGTGCTGGCATGTGTACCCTACTATCTCTGTAAGAAAACACTTCCACACATTCCTTCTGACATCTTTCCTGAAACTGAACCATTATTAACTTGTGCATTCTGTTTTGAAAAACGTTATGACCAAAGGTTCAGTGCTTTTCATCCATTGTTCATTTGGCAGTTCATGATCAGGCCCCTATATTCTCACAGTCATATATTACAACATTTTGTTGGTTCTCTAACATATTCTAACCAAATTTACTATGCTGTGGATCAAAATAGTCCTCAACGTCTTTGCTCAAGACTCGAGGACAAAACCAAAAAAAAAATGGGCAGCAAACACTCAATATCAAGGTAATTGTTTTCTATATTATTGAAAAATTAAAAGGTTTTATACCCACATGCATTTTTTTCAACAAGAAAAAATTATGAAAACTATAATTTCTATCATAATTGTCTGATTACAGTCCTCAGTGATTTTCCAGAAAATCAAAAAAAAAAATGTATGAAGAACTAGGAATAAATATGGATAAATTGGGAACAGTTCTGCAGAAATCAGACAAAAGTGAGAGCTATGCTGATCACAGTCCTTTCCTTCATAGTCCATTTCTATTCTTCTGTTATAAACAAAATCAAATTCATTATAACTTATGGCCACTAGTTTGTGTGTGTTTGTGTGTGTCTGTGTGTGTGTGTGTGTGTGTGTGTGTGTGTGTAATTTAAACTTGCCATTCTATTCATAAGGTATAGAATATAAATGTGTAAAATACCCCCAGTTAAGGATGGCAGCTTAGCCAATTAACTTACTCAGGCTCAAACACTGTACCTTAGTTACAGAAAACAAGAACCTGAAACTACTGCACCAACTACCAGACTGCTCAAAAATTGTAAATTTCAGTAAAATCATGAGCCTGAATCATCCTCTCCAGCCACCAGCCTGCTGAAACAATTGTGAGTTTCAAGGGAAGAGAAGGGTGCTGTAGCTCATGCTAAGCCTGTTTTTAATGTGCAGCTGTTTTGTCTAGGACATGCAGTCAGTTTTTGCGCAGTAGAATCTAAATGCAGTGTTGGTTGCTCAACAGAGAGTGTACTTGCCTTTGGTACAGAAAGCTGTATGCTGTACTCCCATGCCATGTAAATGGATTGCAGATACTGCAGTACATTTTTGGGAGGGGTGCTGCACTCCTGAGTGTGTCCTACTTTGGATGAAATGCCTAGCAGTAATGAACTTGTTGTCAGTTTGCAGCCATTCCCTATTATAATATTACCAGCTTTCCACCTTTGTTAAATGTAGCTTAGGCAATTAATTCTTTAAGTGCAGCAGCCACTGAATTTGTAGATGAAACAGTGAAATTTAAAGTTGTTTGTCAGTAGCAATCTTATTAGTTACAGGTCTGTTTAATGTGGAATTATTCAGATGACTTTTACTTCTGCAGAGATTGTACATATTGACCAATATTGGTGGATTGTAATGGCAGAAGTCCATGTGGCTTATTATGGTTGAAATCTTCTGAAATGGGTAGGTTTGCCATTATTGGTTCATACATTTTGTTTCATTGCTTACTGGAAAAATGTTCAAACTACAAATTTAAAACTCATTCTAACAAGTGGCACTGTATTATACAAGGAATATAACAATACAATCAGGAAGGTGAATCAAAGGACACATGCATCTATGCATGGCCCTAAAAATGTGTACAAGGAGCCTTTGGTTTGAAAACAGCCCAAAGGTAAATTTATTCCATCACTGGTCAGATATATTTTTGTTGAATGTGGGTTTCAGTGAATGTGAATTTCAAGGGCAGAGAAGTTTACTGTTCATGCTTAGTCTGTTTTCATTGTGATACCGTATTGTTTGTTTAGCAAATGGCTGTCAGTCTTTGTACTATAAAATTTAAAATAAAAGTTTTAAATTAAATAAAAACATCTGTAATCGTAGAAGTAAAGAAGAAAAATGCATGCACACTGACAGGTTTGAACACTATTAATGGTAAATGGGGAGAAATAGTCAAGTAATTGGACACAATGATGAATTTTTTTATGGGGGGGCTTCTGTGGCAGGGGGCAGCTGCAGGGAGGGGGTCTGCTGTGAGGGGAGCAATCCAATACATTACCTAGGACAGCATTTGACCAAGTTCTTGACTCTGACTGCATCTGCCTTAATCTGGTCATTTGCAAAGTCGTTTATACCAAATGATTTTCAAATAATCAGTAGTACTGTCAGGAACATCCTTGGGTTAATGCAATATGAAAAATCACATTTTAAAACCTTGTCCATTTGTAGAATTGTGTCTTTCATTAATGAAAGATTCACCTTTTATGTTCCTTACCTTTTTCATTATCTAAGTATTTGTTTATTATACAGACAATGCATTTGTTAAGGTCATGGAAGACTCTGGTCTTGTAAAGTGCCTTGCCTTTACCAAGAATGATGACTGTTTACTAAGACAAGATAATTAGCTTAATAACTGGCTAATTTTTTAACATCAGCCTAAGGAGATCCAGTATGAATCTCTCTGGGATGGCATGGCAGATTAGACTTCCTGTTTTGCTAGAAATGGCCATTCATGTCAGATCTTCCTCATACTATATAAAGCATCTGCTGCCCACATAGTGACTTTTGTTAAGCAGCACCTCCCCACTGGACATGTATACATAACAAAATCTAACCAAGACTTGGACAACATCATGTTGGTACCACTCAGTACTAGGAGTCTAAAATGAAAGATGCCAGAACTTGAGGGCCTTCTGCAACTTGAACATATTTGTATCTCTGCAGACACTTGGACATGGATTCAGTCTAAGTAGTATCTGTATATATCAGAAGCACCATCAAGTCACATCAAGTTACCTACAACCCTAACATGGAGCTTTTGGACATCAAAATCACTGTCAAGAAATCCAAATATTACTTATTGCTAACTACAAATCCCTATTTATGTCCAACAGAGATCACAGAATCTACTTTAACACTATTGAGGGGCTAGATATCCAACCAAATATCTTCTTTTACACCTGTAAAAGTGTAACTTCTCAGCATTTCTTAGACTTTGGTAATACCAACACACAATTTCCTCAACTTTGGTTAAATATCATGACAAATATAGTGGTACAGCCCACCAACAGGTGAGATCATCATTAGGTACTTCTACAATGAAACTTGCATGAGCTTGTAGAAGACCTATGCAAAATTCCCAACAAACACCTGCAAATGGACCTGACTGAGAAGCTGCCACATTCATCTCTGACTAAACAATTGTACTAATTTCCATTGTAAATAAAATGGTAAATTCAAAAACAAACCTCCCTGGTAGAACTCCTATATTATACAATGACCGGCCATTAATATTCCAAAATGAGCATGCTGATTGGCCAGCCCAACCAGCGTGCCCATTATAAATCCAAGAATATACCAACGGAAAAAGGTATGGTCACCTGGAATTTTTCCATTGTTATATTCTGTAAGTTTTATTTATTTTTTTAACAAAAATAAAAAAATATCTGTATCCGGATGCCGGACATATGAAAAACACAGGATGGAGGAAATAATATGAAAATCAAGTATGTTATTTAAAACTAAAGAGATGTACCTGATTGTCTTTGTATTTTCTCCAGTTTATCTCTCTCCTACCCCTAAACTGTCCGAAACTTTTTTTTTTACAAAAAAAAAAAAAAAGAAAACAAAAATGGAGAAATGGAGATCTTCTTTTCTGCATTGCTTCCTTTCGAAAGCACTGATATACTGGGTATGAGTGGGAACTCAAGTCCCATATGCATGCACAGTGCATAAAAAAGGCACTAGGATATTACCAGCCATGGAATGACAGCGCGGCGCTGTTATACAAAGATATTATTTAAGAAAAGTAAGTATTCTCACCCCCCCCATATAATTTCCTTTATACTTATCCCTCCTACACACCACACCTCTTCCTGTCTTTCCAGGGCAACCCCTCTTGCCTCTCCTACTCCACTCTAACAGTAACCTTACTCTCTAACTACTTCTTACTTGATCTACCTTATTACTTCTACAGCCAGTTCCTTGCTCCACATCTATTTCCTCACACACACACATTTTACCATAACTACTACCTCCATCTTATCTACTACACTCTCCCCAATATGCCTTACAAAAGCCTAACCTTTCTCCTGCTACCCCAGCTACTCCTTTATACTCTCACATCCTATCACTCCCACCTGAAACTACCACATTTCAACCCTGCTACTACTAACACCTATCCCTTCACAAAACCAATGAAGTATTTCCACATATCCTCATCCATCTTCCAACTAAACAACCCCCTACCTAAAATCAGATTATGTCCTTTACATCCTACCACATTACAAGAAAAACAAAGCACCTCCTAATCAAACAATTCCTTCTCCAAAGATTTCTACTTTGGTCAGTTGATATTCATCTCAACCCTGGTCCTTGTCCTGCCTCTCCAGTCACTAATAGTAAACCTCCAGCCCCTACCAACTACTATCCTAAAAGAAAACGGGTATCCTTCTACTCTCTGAGTCTAGGAAGTGTTCTTAACAAAGTAAGTGACTTCCATACCTGGATGGCTAACTACACCCCTGATATAATTACACTGACTGAAACTTGGTTGAAACCACACAACCAAGACAGTGATATCCTCCCATCAGGTTACAACATCCTCAGACTTAACAGCAAAAGATAAAAGGTGGTGGAGTAGCCATTGTCTATTCTGACTATCTTACTCCCCTTAGCATAAACAAACCTACTCCCTCCTTCACTCCTGCTCAACTCCTGATGGCCAACTTTAAATTAAGCAGTCATACATTTGTTATCATTGTAGCTATCTATATTCCTCCTGGGGACAACATTACTATCCTCAAAAACATTCTCTCCCACCTCTCCCAAAAAATTCATAATAAAACTATCTTTCTCAGGGATGTTAATGTTGACTGGCTTTCTATTCAGGCACCAAACACTACTTAACATAAAAAGATCCGTGACTTAACTATGAAACTATGGAACAGATTATCATGAACCTTATTAACAAAGGACATTGGCAACCTCCAAACACTCGAACGCACACAGTTTGACTTCATCAAGGGGAGGGGTCATGTCTGTTAAACTTGGTTGACTTCTTTGAGACAGTCACCAAAGCCATGGATGAGGGGAAGACAGTGCACACTGCCTATCTTGACCTGGCCAAAGCCTTCAACACTATTCCCCACTCGGGCATAATAGATAAACTCTCTAAACTAGGCATCAATCTGTATGTTACCAGATGAGTAGCTAAATGGCTCACTTATAGAACTCACCTAGTCAGCAGTAGACATGTAACGAGCGGTGAACCCCAGGGTTCAGTCTTGGGGCCTCTGTTAGTTGAGATGTTCTTTTCTGAGGTGCAGGCTAAAACCAGTGGGCTATGGATGACCAAGTTTGCAGATGTCTGCACGCTGGATGCTGTCATCAATTCTCCTAGTGATGTGGACATCCTCCAAGAGGGTCTCACCCAAACAAATGACTGGTGCCAGAAACATGGCTTCAAGCTGAATTCCAAAAAATGCATCATCATCCCCTTTGGGGGGAGTGACATCCCCACAAATCATTACATTAATAACAATGCCCTAAGCACACAATCAGTCGTGAGAGATTTGGGCACCCAGGTTGATAGCAACCTGACTTTTGACCACCATGTTCCTTCCATTGTATGGAAAGTTTCTACATGGCCTACATCATAAGTAAGGCTATCTCATCCAGAGACAAGGAGGTCATAACATCTCTGTATTCTTCCCTTATAAGGCCCATTATTGAATACAATGCCCTGTTTGTCATGTACCTCGCAAAGCACATACAGCAGCTGGAGAGACCACAGAGGTTCCTCACCAGGAGAACCCAAGGCCTCAAAAATCTACCATACACAGATAGGCTAAAAGCCCTATCCCTCTACTCAGTTTCATACATAGTCCTCAGAGGTGACTTCTGTCTGTCTTACAAAGTAATCTCAGACCCCACCTTGATGGGACTGCTGCATATCCACAAGTCAAGCTCCACTCGAATAACCTGCACGTTTGGCCTCAGCCTGGTCTGTGACATCATTAAGACTTACTGGCGGGACAGATTTGTGTCGTAGAGACTCCCCCATCTGTGGAACAGACTCCCTCTCCACGTCAAGCAGAGTACCTCTTTACCCATTTTTAAGTGCAACCTGGATAACTGGATGGGAAACAGAAAATACATCCCTGGGATTCCACTCATATCCTTGCTGGACAGAGGCATTGGGTGCTGATTTGTCTAAACATGGGCTAAACTTTTGGCTAGGCTTATACGGGCCTCAGGGCCAATAGCCTAATAACTTACTATAATAAAACCACAGCTTTGTTGTAAATGTAGAATCACTGACTTAGTGCTTTCACCCATAACATTGGGTTTCTTCAGAGTCAGTTACACTCAAAAAATCAGGACTTTTATAGTCTTAAACAGGTAAACAGCCAATATAAAAAAAATATCCATTAAAATTAATTATCCAATTAACCACTTAACCCAGCCCTTGATGCAAAGAAAAAAGACAGCACAAGTAATACTCTGATAAAAACCACATCTTAAAACAGAAACAAATGGTTGTTAATAAACTGTTACATGTAAACCCCTTCGGTGAGTATTTTGTCCAAGGAAAGTTAAACATGTAATCATCTGTTAGGGGATTTATGTTTCAAAACACTTGCACTAGAAATGTTTTTGTTAATGCCTGGTGTTTTTGTTGCATCCAGGCGCAACTGCCATAGACATTCTCTCATCTCTAGTAAGGTTTTAACATCACCTCCCATGTCTTTTTTGGGCACCCTGTCAATAACAAAAAATATAAACTTTTTGTAGTTACCACACGTTTCAAAATACGTAGCCTTAATTTACGTGTGGTCATTCCTATGTAAAATGCCAGACATGATAGACAGGTGGCAGCATATACTACCATGTCAGTACTGCAATTACAGTACCCTGGGCAGTTTAGTGCTCTTTTGTAACTGTCTGTGTACATAAGTTACATCATTAATAGGTTCATAGGTTCATAGGTTTATACTAGGCTATCTGCCCTAAGGCATTTATAAGCCTAGCCCAAATTTTTGTGGCTTACGCCACCCCTTATATGAAAAATACTGTGCCCATTAGTTTGTTGTGCCTCTGTCCAGCAGTGACACAGAGATGATTCCCGGGGTAAACCTACGATCTCCCATCCACAGGTCTAGATTTCTCTTGAACAGAGTCAGCAAGGTGCTCTGCCTCACATGGACCGGGATTTTATTCCACAGCATAGGGAGTCTCTGAGTGATAAATCTATCCCTCCAGCACGTCCTATTTATATCCGTGCTAAGGTTTAAGTCACTTGCTCTAGTGGTTTTGGTGGATTTGGATTTTTTGAGGTGGAGCATGTCCATTAATTCCGGGTTGGACATGGCCTTGTATGTCAGGCACATGTCACCTCTGAGCAGACGGTATGCGACTGAATAGAGCTGGAGTTTCTTCAATCTGGCAGCATATGACAGATTTTGGAGTCCCTTTATCCTTTTGGTGAGGAACTTTGGGGTCTCTCCAATTGCTGCAGATGTCGGGTGAGATACATCCCGAATGGGGCATTGTACTCGATCATTGGTCTGATAAGTGAAGAGTACAGGGGAACAAGGACCTCACTAGATCTGGATGTGAATCCCTTCATGATCAGGTGGGCAATGTAGAAGGTCTTTCTAACCACTTTAGCAACGTGAGTGTCAAAAGAAAGACCACTGTCAACCTGGGTCCCCAGGTCCCTGATAACCTCTTCTGTGCTTAGTGGATTGCCACCTATATGGTAGCTTGGGGTTACCTTGTTTTTCCCGAAGGGTATGACTATACATTTTTTGGCGTTTAACTTCTGCATGTGCCACACTTACCGATCCATGAGATGTTACTATTAGTTGTCCCTACACCTCTTTCCAACAGCTCTTTCAAGTTCGAACCCCTACTGTTAATGAATCTCGGGCTTGGACCTAATAGTTCTTTTAAGTCTGAAGGAAATACACTGTCCCATACTGTCTGGATAATGTTCGTAATTTTCATAAATGAATCATTATAATCCAGCACCATTGCCATAGAGTTGTTAGCAGTAAGTGTATTAATCTCAATGGTATTAGATGAACCAACACTTCTACATGAATCCAAGAGAATAGGTCTAAAATTACTACTTCTTCTCATTTTGACATCCTTACTTAACTTAGTCAGTAAATCCATTGGATACCCTCTATTTGTGAACATGTCAATAAGCTATAGCAGTTCAAATTTAAAAGTCATCCTGACTAATAAGACTTGACAAACAAATCATTTGACCCTTCACCGCATTTTTCTTTTGAAACTGAGGGTGGCAACTCTCATAATGTAAAAAAAGAGTTGCTGTATATTTTTTAACGGTAAATGTTTGAATGTATATGGCCATTCTCTTTGTACAAAATAATATCTAAAAATTCAATCCTATCTCTGTCCATGTGACTTATACATTTTAAACAAGTGGTCGTGTTACTCAAATAACCAAAAGGTAGCCACTTAGTCCAACAAGCCACTCGTGGATATGTCTTGAACGCTAATTTTATTTTACACAAAGAAGCGTTTTCGCCACAGTACTGTGGACTAAGTGGCTACCTTTTGGCGATTTTGTACTTAGTTTTTTCAAATATTTTTTTAGTTTACTCAAATAACCAATAAAATCTTCCAACTCTTGTTTTGAGCCCATCCACAAAATCAACATGTCATCCAGGTACCTTAAGTATGTCATTATCTTTGACATATAGACATAATTAAACCCGTGTTGCTGTTCCCATTCTGCCAACACCAGGTTTGCATAGATGGGTGCACATCTGACACCCATCACAACCCTGTTCATCTGCTTGTAGTATTCCCCATCAAATAATATGAAAATATTGGATAATACCAATTGTAACAAATCCACAAGCAGGCCTCTTTTTACGTGATATAAATCACTGTACTTAGCCAGACTGTTGTTAAAGCTATCAATTCCAATATGGTGGGGAATCACCAAAAATAAGTTGACTACATCTACAGTCACAAACCAAAAGTCGTCACCACAATTTAAATTCCTGATATTATCAAGGCAATGCCAAGAGTCCCTTAAAATGTATGGAACATTGTTTAACATATTCTTACAAGTAATGTCTATATATGACGCTAGTGGTTCCATTTTGGAGCCCTTAGCAGCTACAATGGGCCTAAATGGCAGATAATTTACATTTTTATGAATTTTGAGGATACCAAAATAGAGGGAATAATGGGGTGCTCCACTGTAAAATATTTAACTCCTCTTTAGAAATTATCCCATCACACATAAATTCATATAACTACCCATCAATTTTGGCATAGGCCCTGTGTACATCAAATCTAGAAACCCTCTCATAAGTTTCCGCATCATTTAATAGTACTTGCATTTTACAGGCATAGTCTGTGCTAGTCATGATGACTACCTCCCCACCCTTGTCTGGTTTCATAACTCTGTACTTATTGGTGTGTGTGAGCTGTCTCAAACAAAATTTTTCAATACTGGATAAACTGTCGTTAGACATTTTTTCATATTGCAGACATCTACTAATTTGGGCTTCACACAACCGTTCAAATACCATAACTGTTGGATTGCGCGGTGGAATGAACACACTAGCTCTCTTAAAACTCAAGTAGTTACAATCATTGCCAGGCTTTGGATTGTTTCCAAAAAATATCCATAAATTGAGAATCCTAGAATATAGCTTAAGACTCATTAATAGTCTCCCAACCTCATATCTGTGGGTAGGAAGAAAAAAATCCCTTTTTTTCAACAAGCTGACATAATATTCAGTAATCTTTAAATCTAAAAAAATATAAATTGTAAAATCTTTGTCACCCTCCTGTTTACAACATATTACATTGTCCAAACTGTTGTCATCACAATGTTCTTCAGATTCAACAGCAGAATTGTTCAAAATCGGGATGCCAGAATCAATACTGTCATCCAACAACTCATCATATACACTGCCAAAGTCTAATTGCTGAAATTTGACTGGTAGTTGTGCCACTGATTGTGGCGACCTTGGAATGACCCCCCCATTTACCCCTCTGTCGATATGTGTGCCCTCTCATTGGAGTCGTGTTTGTATAACACTACTTCATTCATCAATTTGCATGGCTTTGTTCAACTAATCTCCACACCCACCTATACCAAGAAATCTCATCTCTCAAACTCTCTTCTGGACTGGATACTACTCTCCCACCCCCACAAATACCATAACCCAGAGACCCTGCCCAACTCCCTCAGTGACTACTCCCCTGTTCAAATCGTCAGACATACTCCAAACTACACTAGGCCTCACAGATACATTTCCTCCTGCAAACTGTCCACCTTTTTCCCTGAGACCATCAAAGACTATCTCTCCAGAATAATCTGGTCAAATCTAACCTCTCTTCCCCCTAGATGAAGTTGTGCATTCATTCAACTCTACCTTCCTAAACATCCTGAATGCACTTGCTCCACTCCACAATGTCATGACCAAATCTAATATATCTCCTTGGTTAACAAATACTGCCGAACCTTAATGAAAAACAGAGATAAGTTGTGGAAACTGTGGATAAAAACTTATCTCCCCATACACTTACAAAAATATAAAGAACTTAGAAATCTAGCAAAAAAACTTTGTCTACAAAGACAAAAAGGACTTCAGTACCAACCTCCCTTCTGCCCAAAGCTCAGACCACAAAAAATTCTGGAACTCTGTTAATCACATTTTATATCCTGGAAACCCTTCCTGCCCTAACCCCTGCCCAAACAATACACCTGAAGAAACAGCCACCCTATTCAACACCTACTTTATTGAATCTATATCTGAGCTGATTAACTGCTTCCCCTCTACAAGTATTAACAATTCTTCCAAATCTTCTCCTTCGCATAACCACTCTAACACCGTCACACTAAAAACTGTCCTTACTAACTATATTAAAACATTACTCTCCAAACATAAACCCTTCTCTCCGTCTGCTGACAATCTACCCCCATATTTCTTGCAGATTGGAGCTGAACCCCTTGCTTTCCCTGTATCTATCCTAATAAGCCATTCCATCTCTGAATCATATGTCCCCTCCTTATGGAAACGTTTCTATACCTTACCTATACATCAAGAAGGCAACAACACTGACATCACTAATTTCAGACCAATTACAATACTGTCTCCTCTTTCAAAAATATTAGAAAAATGTATACACAAACAAGCCATGCAATACCTCCTTTAGGAAAACCTTCTTAACACCTACCCAGCATGGCTTTCACCCTAAACATAGCACCACTACTGCGCACATCTCTTTCATAAATACAAGCTCTCAGGCACATGATAACAGCAAACTGGTCTCTTGCTTATTCCTCGACCTCTCAATGGCATTTGATACAGTGTCCCATCCTCTTCTCCTGACCAAACTATCAAATCTTAATTTCTCTTCTTGTGCAATTACCTGGTTCTCTAGCTACTTCTCTGATCATCTGCAATCTGTCAAATGGCTCTCGGCACTATCCCCTCCCCTCCCTGTTAAAATGGGAGTTTCTCAAGGATCACTCCTTGGCCCACTACTCTTTAATATCTTCACAAATCTTCTACATACCTCTTGTCCCCAGTCATCCCTTATACAGTATGCAGATGACTCTACAGTCATCACCATCTCAGACACCCCTTCCGGCCTCCATACTGTTACTCAAGCATGCTTTAACTTTATTGAATCCTGGCTTCATGACAACCTACTAATTCTCAACCCTAAGAAGACTAAACTCTTACTCTTTCTCCCCAAAAACTTCACTAATCTCAAATCTACCTTTACTATACTGTCCTCAATAACACATCTATCACTGTTGAAACTAGCACTACACTTCTAGGCATAACAACTGATGACAAACTAAAGTTTGATTTACATCTGTATGACTGCATTAAAAAGACGCATCAAAAACTTGGTCTCCTTTACCGCAACAAAATATTCTTAACTAGCAGTGCAAGAATACGCCTCTCTCATTCCTATCTTCTTCCTAGCCTAAAGTATAGCTGTCACATTTTTACTAATCTGAACTCCACACTCATTGCTAAGCTTGACTCAACCTACTACAAGGTAGCCAGATTCGCTGCACATCATCTTTCTCTTAGACAGTTTGACTGGCTGCAACTACTCCATCAGCTCCTCCTCTCTCAACTACAGATAATTAATTTGATTCTTTACCAGCAATCTTTCTGTCCTAGCCTAACTCTTATTATCACTAAATACTTCCCAACTAGGACTCTCCACAGCGCTGACCAAAACATGCTACAAATATATAAGCCCAAGTCCAAAACTGGTCACAACCTTTACAGCTATAACCCTGCCATAAACTGGATCCATTAGATATCACTTCCCTCAAACATCCTAAACAATTCAAAATAGCTACCAGAGAACTTCTAAAGACACAATGGTCCTGTCACTGCTTTCATCCTCCCTAAACTAGACTCCCCACACCTCTAGCTCTAAGACATTTTTTTCACCTCCTTTCCCTCCTCTCACCCTTCCTGTACCTATAAACAAAACTCTTGCTCTAATATTTAGCCTTAAACTCCCATCACCCCTCCCCACAGATTCTCTGATTTCCCTACTTCTCACCTCTGTAGTCTCTACTCTCTGCAAAAATGATAACAGACCCTTTTTTATTGCATTGCTAAGAGCTTAAACATATTGATGCTGTATTTTCTTTAGTATTATGTCTTCCCTTTCTCACAACTGCGAGCAATGTACTTGCATAGCCAAACTGGAAGCAAAGCTCTTTCCACCCATGATTGTGCTAGACAGTCAAGAGGAGAAGGTTAACAACCACACTACACCTCAAGCAACACATAGCCCTTCTAAATCCACACCACCGAGAGCCACACGTAGCAACACTAAACCCACATAAGTGGAGGCCCTTAACAGTATCCTGCCTAAGCAACAAGGACCTCCAAAGACAAAATGAAAACAAACACCAGTCACAACCAAAGTGTCACATAGCTCACAACACCAGTGTGCCACCCAACAACAGTCCCTAAGACAAGACAACGTGCCCAACACTTTAGTCATAGGTGACTCTATAGTCAGGCATACTGATGTCCCACTCACCAGGCTGAACAAGGCAAAAATTACAGTTAGCTGCCTGTCGCGTGCCAGCATCCACCACATAATGCATGCACTCAAGTCAATCCACCACAAGTACAAATATGACTCTCTCATTGTCCATGTTGGAGTGAATGACTTGAAATGTACCTCCCTGGACTACATGAAAAGAGACATGGAAGAGCTCTTGGATCATGTGGCCCAGAAAAGTATGACCGTAGCCCTGAGTAGCATCCTGCCTTCGCCCAAAATGATACCACAGTATAAGGGCAAAATGATTGACTTCTGGTGTCATTCAAATGGGAACCAGTATCTGTCTGCCAGGGATGACATGATCGAAAGACAACAATGCTTTGCCAGAGATGGTCTGCACCTTTCGCCCCTGGAATTCAGGTTACTGGCTAAGACTCTTGCCACCCCTATAGTGCCTTTTTTAGGCAAAGTTCAAAGGAAAAAAACACCACCGTGACAGGTACAAGTATGCAAAATCTGAAGCTAATGCTACTCAATGCTAGAAGTCTAAACCTCAAAATGCACTCTCTTGAGGCACTCCTAAAAATGGAGAACATTGATATCTGTTCAGTAACTGAGACCTGGTTCAAGGCTGCAGAGAGCACCCCTGCAATTCCAGACTACAACTCTTACCACACTTTTCGGCCACCAAACCAGGACTGAAACAATAAAGGTGGAGGAGTGTCCATATTCACCAAGGATATTCACAACACCAGGCTAGTTGCCCAACACAATGTGGCTGAAATTCTCCAGGTGCAACTAACACTAGGTAAGACTGCAATCCAAATTGTAGCTTGCTACAGATCCACCACCATGCCCTAAGATTCTCACTACACCTTTCTAAACATATTGGAAAATATTAAGATACAACCAAACACCCTAAAATTGTGTGATTTCAACTACCCTGCCATTAACTGGGAAAACTACTCATGTGCCAACACCTTTGCCCAACGGTTCTTGGAATTCATAAATTCCAATGCCCTGGATCAACAAATCCTTAGTCCCACCAGAGGCTTCAATATCCTAGACCTGGTCATTATCAACATGGGAAATCGATGCTCCACACCTAAGGTTACCCCCTCGTTGGTCAGGTCTGACCATAAGCTAATCACCCTTGACATCCCATCCCACCCCTGTAAAAAACATTTCCAAAGCCAAATTCATGCTACTCAAGTCAGAAGTGACAATGACACCCATGCAGATGGGAACTGAAAGTTCGACTGCTGAATCCTACACTAAGGCACTGTATGAGCACATCCAATCCGGCATGAATCATGCCATCCCCAATAGAACCAAGATGCTCTCCTCCAAAAAAAGGAAGCCAGTCTGGTGGTCCCTTGCCATAAACAAACTAAGGACAAAACTGTTACAGAAAAGAGGAAAATCCCAGGATGCAAAAAACTCCCTTACCAGCCTGAGTAAGAAGCTGAGATCCCTCATAAAATCCTCCAATGCTAGTTACGAAAATAAAATTGCCAAAGATTCCAAAGACAACCACAAGGCATTCTATAGCTATGTCAAGAATCTAAATGGCAATGCTCAGATTGCTCTGAGCTACAATAGAATGGCATTAAATATACTGATCCCAAGGATATTGCCAATATCCTGGCAGATCAATTCAGTGCAAACTTCACCCCCCTCTCACCCTCAAAAGGGCCCATCTCAATACTGAAAGATTGCCAAATTCTGGTAATAACAGCCACACAGGTAAAACACGCACTCTCCAAAGCTAAGAATACAGCATCCATAGGACCAGACGACATCCCAGGCTGTGTACAACATGAACTACAAAATGAACTGGCAACTCACCTAAGTGTCATGTTCAATCATAGCCTCACCTCAGGCTTCATGCCCACTGAGTGTCGCACAGCTACAGTTATCCCACTCCACAAGGGGGGATCCACCTTGGATCCAGGGAACTACTTCCCCATCAGTTTGATGAGCCTAATCTTCAAGGCCATGGAACATATTATCATAGAACTTATAAACAAAGACATTCGCAACCTTCAAACACTAGACCCCATGCAGTTTGGGTTCATGAAGGGCCGATCTTGTCTCCTAAACCTGATTGATTTCTTCGAACCAGTTTCCAGAGCTGTGGACAAGGGTAAGGTGGTCCACACAGCCTATCTGGACCTCACCAAGGCCTTTGGCACCATCCTCCACTCTGGAGTCATAGATAAACTTACTAAGCTGGGCATTAATCCCTTCTTCACTCGATGGGTTGCCAACTGGCTTACAGACAGAACTCCCACTGTAAAAGTAGCCAGCTCCAAATCTAGCTCCAGACAAGTGACAAGTGGTGTACCTCAGGGTTCAGTCCTGGGACTGCTCTTGTTTGGCATCTACTTCTCTGATCTACAGGCCAACACTAAGGGACTCTGGCTAACAAAGTACACAAATGACTGCAAACTGGGAGCCATTATGGAATCCCCAAATCATGTGGATATTCTACAAAAGGGCCTTACAGAAGCAGATGCTTGATGCCAGAGCCATGGGCTCAAGCTCAATGCCATGAAATGTATAGTTATCCCCTTTTGGAAAAAAAACATGTACCCATGAATTACCACATAGGTGGCAGTACACTAAACACCAAAAGTGTGATAAGAGACTTGGGGACACAGGTGGACAGTGATCTCTCCTTCGATAACCACATTGCCACAACAGTCAGGAAATCCTTCTATGTGGCACACCTCATCATTAAGGGCTTTTCATCTAGAAAAAATGACGTCATTGTCCCACTGTACTCATCCCTCATTAGACCCATTATAGAATACGATGCCCCATTTGGTATGTACCTCTCAGGACATCTGCAACAACTGGAAAGGCCACAGAAATACCTCACTGAAAGAATCACAGACCTAAAGCAGATGCCCTATGCTGACCATCTTAAAAATCTCCACCTATACTCTGTCGCATATCATCTACTCAGAGGCGATCTCTGCTCAACATACAAGGCCATGTCAAACCCAGAGCTGTTGGACATGCTACACTTAAAAAAATCACAATCCCTCAGAGATGCACGCTCCAGGGATCTAAACCTTGTCATCACAATGAACAAAACATGCTGGAGGGATAGGTTCCTGACCCAGAGACTCCTCAGACTCTGGAATGGACTTGCCATACATGTCAAGCAGAGCACCTCTTTGGCCCTCTTCAAAAGGAACCTTGATGACTGGATGGGAGATAGGAAATTCACCCTGGGGATCATGTCAGTCACCCTGCTAGACAGGGGTCCAGGGAAGTAAATACTGTCGGAAGAAATAGCCAGGGAATTGTTATGGCTAGGCTTGGATAGGCCCTAGGGCCGATAGCCTAGTACCAACCTATGAACCTAACCTATAAACAACCTCCTTTCCAATCCTATATGTAAAACTATACTCACATTATATGTATATATGAATGTTAATTTTGCTTAATTGTGCTAATTATTTCACTGTTTAAGAAAACCGTATTCTACTGTGGAGCTTTTCCTGACAGGTCTCTGCTGAAAATGGGCCTTACAGCTCAGTCATACCACCCATGTCAAAAAATGTAAAATAAATAATATAATAAAATGTTTTCTTAAATAATGTCTGTATAATAGCAGTAACTGACTCTGTGGTGTGATATATTAAGATTTACCCTCGGCTGGCTTAATTTAATCACTCGGGATTCGCCCTTGTCATTAAACCATACCAGCCATGGGTAAATCTTAATATACCACACCAAAGTCATCAGTTATTGCTGAATTAAACTGTATAACAAGAGAAAGAAAACAATGAAACATTGATGAAAAGATTTTTCCTCATGTCAAAACCATACTGAAACATGTCAGCAAGGAACTTGAGCTATACTGGAAAATATAAAGCACAGTACAAAATTAAAGTTATTACAGATACCAAAGGAAACTACAAGTCTTTCTTCAGTTAAGTAAGGGAATCAAGGAATAATGTTCAACAATGGACTGAGCTCATCCACAGTGATATTGCACATTCCATTTCCTAAGATACAGTCAATATATTAGCCAACAAATTTAGAGCTAACTTTACCCCAGTTACTCAAAATGTTGCCACCACTATCTCAGATAATTTATTTTCCCCTGAAATCACCTTGGAACAAGTCTTAGAATCCCTGTCAGAGGTTAAAAGTACTATTTCTATGGGACCAGCTACACACCTGGCTGCATTATCTTCAGTGCTATGTATATACTATTGAGCCGTTACTTAAACTTTTCAAACAGGGCCCATCCACAGGATTTTTGCTTGATGCCTGGACTACAGCCATTGTGACTCCTCTACACATGAATGGCCCCTTGTAGTTTCTCAGTCTCACCAACCTTATAAATAAAGCCACAAAAATATCACAGCAGGACTTATTTATACATAGACAGGCAACCCAAATCATCTAGGTCCCATTCAGTTTGGTTTTGTGAAGGGCAGTTCATGTCTCTTTAACTTAGTGAACACCTCCGAAAATGTTACAGATGCTGTTAATAGTGTTTACTCTATGCATGCTAGTTATCATGACCTAAAGAAGGCTTCTGACACTATCCCATATGACAGCATTATTGAAAAATAGTTAGTCTTAATGTAACCCCTATGTTGTCTGCTGGACTGCAAATTGACTATCCAATAGAAACCAAGATGTGAAAGTTTTTGGTACCATCTCTAAATATAAAAATTGCAGCCAATAGTGTGTCACAGGGATTAATGTTGGGCCCACCTATCATCTATTTTCCAGACACTCAAACCAATACACCATGAGTGTGGTTGACTAAGTTTGCTGATTGCTACAAGCAGGGCACTTTTATTTGCTCATCCACTAATATCAAGCTACTCCAACAAAGGATGGAATATATAAATATATCTGCGGTACTGAAAACAATCTTTAAATAAGTGTAGTATAGCAGCATTTTGGCAAAAAACTGCTTTTACTTTAAATAATATAGGTGGCACACTTCCTCCAACAAATATGGGAGTGAAAGACTGATGTACTTATGTGGAAATGTTTACATATTTATTTTTATTTATCCTTTGATGATGAGATTAGTCTTATTAGGCTAGTGACCTCTATTGACAACTGATAGATACAGTGAAAAAGGGGTAACTTACAATAAAAAATGTAGAAGGAGGTTTGAGTCTAAAACACCCTATAATGTATTCACCATCTATGCATTCTTTTGTGGAATAAAGAAGGGGAAAGAGAGAAATTTGCAAACTCTGGGGAAAAGTTATGCACAAGGTTTGAAGAAGTACAGAAGTATGAAGGCTGTAAAAAGTGGTAAGCAAGAAAAGATGAAAAAAAATAAATTTTAAAATAAAATAAAATGCAATTATGGAAGGTAAAAATGAAGGAGATCAATGAAATCAGAAAATTATGGTATAAGAATACTATATGGTATATCATAGAAGGAATTCTATAGTTTGCAAAATGGTATAAGGAAAAGGTCTGATAGTTTTTAGGAAGCATGGGATTTCTTGTCGAAACTTGTTGAATAAGTTACCAATTAAAATTAGCATGTAATATAAGGTACTGGAAGGAAGAAAGTGTGATAAGTGTAATGGAGAAACAACAGAAACAGAGACATTTTTTTTTAGAATGCAAAATAGCTTTGGATATATTTTAAAAAGTGAGATTAGTGGAAAGGATTTTAAAATATAACTGCAGACATGATAGTATATGAAAAATATGAGAAAGAAAAATGTGAAATTGAAAACTGGGGTAGCATATTGTTTGCAGCAATCAGAAGATTCACCTAGGGTTGTCTGCATTTTACTTAAAAATCTCTAAAAAGATGTTGTCTTTATGACATTTTTGATTCCAGTCCAATACCCATTAACAACATTTTCATCTGTTTTAGCAAATCTGTTTAAGGAATTTAACAAGATTCCAACTATACAGTATAGATTTGGCCTGTGACAAAACTCCAATATAGCCTTTGACTAGTTGATAACCGTTGTTATAGCATATTTTATGTTACTCAGCATTTCCAATGCTGGGTCACATGTGAAATCGGTAGCGTCTGTTGACAGAATAGAGGCTTCTCATTTTGAAATGTCCTGTCCATTTATCAATATGTAATATATGTCATTTTACAGTGAGACACAATTGTTCATTGGTGTTACATATGGCTGAGGTAATGGTGTCCAGTAATGTACAGCTATTATACTATAAGGAAACTGAAATGATATTCAGTTGCTCTGCTCAGGTTCTGGGCAGATTAGCTATCACAACCCATTCTGAAGAGTATCTCAGTATAGCTCTGGGCAGTTTTAACAGAATGAATATGTTCACAGTGTATAGGCAAACATCATCTACCTGCTTGTGCTGAATATACTTTATTTTATACAAGAAGCATTTATGTATTGCATTCCAGAAGGCTGTTACACACTCCAGCTATGAATTATATGAAGTTACATTTTGGCAGGTTCCATCAGGCAATATATATATATATATATATATATGAATAGGCCAATAATGACCAAGGGCTGGCCAGTTCACGCTTATCTAGTGATCACATCTTCCTAATTTATGACACTCCCTCTTTGCTGAATTCCCTAATATATTTGCCTCCAGCAAATTCACAGAACAACTATTAATTTTTCCATGAAAGAGCGCTATATGTGCATGCTTTAGGCAGGTACTCTGGTGCTGCATCAACTCTGACTTAAGGATAACAAAAAGATCCTCTAGGACTTGAAAACTAAAAAAAAAGCCCCTTTACCAGTTGAGCAAAAAAACTGTAGACAATTGCTTGCTACAAATGTAGCAGTATAACAAGTAACTTGCTACATTATGCTCCACACACAAAGCACTAAAGTGCTACAGCGCTAACTACTGCTCTACAGCACAATCATCACCTGCCAGTCATGCCTCCTAACACCTTATACCCAGCACTACTGTGCACTTTGCTCCACCATAGTTATACCTCTGGCTCTTAACACTACAGCGTTCCACCTTCCTATCTCTCAATATGCTAAAATCTAATACATAAAACAACTATGTCAGTCTCAATGCAACTCCTACTCACCTAAACCCATCTACCCCTCAACATTTAATGACTACTAGCCTCTGTTCAACCACAACATTCAGCAAGATTTTCATCTATTCTAATTTATATTTTGGCTATAAGGAAAGTATATAAATGTGCTCTTCTCTGTAAACTAGCTTTTTGCATTTACATATACTGTAGTGTTATATTGTGTATGTTCTATCTTTGCTGCATTTGTGAACTACGTTTTCCATACTTTTACATAACTCCATGACTGTGGCTGGAATAGGTCAGTTAAATAAGTATATAAAATAAATAAAATATTATTTTATATAATATCAGCTACAACTGTTTAATGAGTATACAAGCATGGATAGTACATTTTTCTTTGTTTAAGTAGTGTAATTCTGGTAAAAAAAAAAAATAATCATAAATCAGTGATACTGCTGGGAATCAATTGTTGTTTTGATGTTTAGCTATAACCGGCCCAGAAACCTAATGTTCCTCTAACTGAATTATTCTAATCTGTTTGTTCTGTAAAATTCTACAAAGGTTTACTCCATTTACCATGTATACCATGCAGTGGAGATAGACTTTAAAATATTTGCTCTCTGTCCCTCTTGGTATAGCTAAGTATGAAATTTGTCAGCACTGATCATTTATGGAAAACATAGTTGTCACTTCAAAAACCTAGTAATGCCTGAATTTTATCACAGGGTATAATTTTTTAATTTTGATTTTGGAGGTGTTAATTTATTATTATAATAACACATCCTACCAAATGTAATGTAGCCAATTGCAAAACATCTTTAAATTTATTCTGGAACAAACATGCAATTTTTTTTTTCACAAGGGATAAATATGAAATAATACCTACAAGTGTAAATATATTTTATATACAATGATAAATAAATTATAAAGATATTTTGATTTTGTCACATAAAGAGTAAAACGAGAGTTTCTCACTAAATATGATGATATTTTCAAGTATATGAAATGACAAAATGTTACTAAAGAAAAAAGGAGGTGAGAAAATAAAGCCCCTAACTTAATAATCCAAAATCTCTCTTTTTTTATTCAAAATGTCATGCCAACCCATAATAGTTTGAGTAATAGGTTGGGTTGGCAAAGAGAGATTTTGGTTTATTAAATTAGGGGCTTTATTTTCTCCTGGGTTAATGATATGTTTTCACTGGTAAAATTCAGGGGAGGTGTCTGGCTTTTTAGATTTACACACTGGTTTGAATGGGGTAGTTGTTTCACTTCTGTTTTTATGTGGATGCTATTTGCACTGAAGAAGGCTTGTGCCAAAACTGGTTTTCAGTTTCCTGTATTTATTTAATTGTACATTAAATATTTGTTGGATTCAGGTTCCTGCATTTATTTGATTGTACATTAAATATTTGTTGAACTGCGGTGGTGGTGCTGCGGTAGCGTTGTCACCTCACAGTTAGACATTGCCCGTTCGATTCTCAGAGCGTCTTCTGTGTGGAGACATGCGTGAATGGGCATTCCTTCGTTGAAGGTTGAAGGTTGTGCATTAGGCCCGGCAAGCCAGTACGTAAAAATCTACTGCCAATCATGAGCGGACCGGAGTTCTGCTGTGGCGACCCCTAACCGGGAAAAGCTGAAAGACACAAACAAACAAACATTAAATATTTGTTGTATTCATTGCCTTTTGTGCTGTCCGTTCTTATTTTCTTTTTGCTATTAGTATTTTGGTCCTGCACATTTGCCATACTTGCGTACTACGGAGGTTTTTTGGCATGAAGAATTAACCCTATACACAGAAGCTCATCCTTAACAGCTCAGTGATGTCATTCTCTGTGCTAAACACCAGAGAAACAATCAAAATGAACAGTTAAAAAAATGTAGCACATAGCATGCAGATTTTTGTAACTAACTTCTTAACAATTAAACCTAAATATCAAAAACCAGAACCAAAAACACTGCTACAGTCATCCCTCCCTCTATTTCTACAGGGGGAGCGACTACAGACACTGGGAATTATCACCTGACAAATCTGATATGTAAGTCTATGGAGCACATCATCATGAACCTAATTAACAATGATATAGGGAATCTCCAAACTCTAGATCCCCTGCAATTTGGTTTTGCGAAAGGTATATCATGCCTGCTCAACCTGGTTGACTTCTTTGAGTCAGTCACCAGAGATGTGAATAAGGGCAAGGCAGTTCATACAGCCTACCGCGATCTGGCCAAGGCCTTTGATACCATTCCCCACTCAGGAATTATTGAAAAACTCACCAAACTAGGCATCAACACTTCAGTGGATTCACTAGGTGGGTTGAAAATTGGCTTACAGATAGAACCCACAATGTGAAAGTAGCACACTCCAAGTCAGACTGCCACCCAGTCATGAGTCTTGGGTCCTCTCCTGTTTGGCATCTACTTCTCAGAAGACAGATCCAAAATGGAGGGACTCTGGCTGACCAAGTTTGCAGACTACTGCAAGGTGGGAGCCCTTATTAACTCCCCAAGTCATGTAGACATCTTACAGAAAGGCCTCACTGAGACCAATGACTGGTGTCGAAACCATGGCCTTAAGCTTAATGCAAAAAAATGCGTCATCATCCCCTTTGGGAAAAACTCAGTTCCCACTAATTACCACATTGATGGGAGCCCACTGAACACTGAAGGTGTTATAAGAGATCTGGGGACACAGGTTGACAGCAACATCTCCTTTGACCACCACATTGCCACTGTGATCAGAAAGTCCTTCTATGTGGCACATGTCATTACCAAGGGTTTTGCATCCAGGAAGAAAAAGGTCATCATCCCTCTCTACTCTTCCCTCATTAGGCCAATCATTGAGTATAATGCCCCATTTGACATGTACCTCACTAGACACATGCAACACCTGGAAAGGCCACAAAAGTACCTCATGAAGAGGATCCTATGCCTTAAACACATGTCCTACATGGATAGATTCAAAAAACTCCAGCTATTATCTGTCTCATATCGTCTACTAAGAGGCAATCTCTGCTTGATTTACAAAGCCATGTCTGACCCAGCTGTGCTAGAAATGCTACATCTAAAGAAATCACAATCCCTCTGCACCACATGCTCCAGAGACCTCAACCTTATTATCACAATCAACAGAAAATCCTGGAGGGACAGGTTCAACCCAGAGACTGCCCATGCTGTGGAATAGACTTCCCATACATGTCAAGCACCTCAGTGGCACTCTTCAAGAGAAATCTTGATGAGTGGAAGGGAAATAGAAAGTTCACCCCTGGATCACTCCAATGGCTCTACTTGATAGAGACACTAGGAGCTAACGACGGGTGGCATGATGCCAGGGCACTTCTATGGCTACGTTTGTAAAGGCTTCAGGGCCATTATCCTAATACATACCTATGAACTTAAAAAAACAGCATTCAGAAATGTTTCCAAAGCAGATGTAGAGGTCTTTTTATAGAGATGAAAGAGTGTACTTATTTTATTAATAAATATGTTTTACTTTTGCTTTGGGAATGTTTTTCTGATTGCTGCTTGTTAAATAATATTTAAGCCTATACAAGCAACATACAGGGCACACTTTGTTCACTGCATTAATTTCCAGAAACATTTCTTTAACTACCTCATTTATTGAGTCTATACCATTTGAATGCAAGGGCTATGCTTGCAGTTTATAAAATCAATGTTAGGCCGTCAAGCCTTGTTCTATGCAACCCAACAAAGTAGCTTTCTTCAGGTCCTTTCTCACTTTTAATTGGACATTGACTAAGGCACTCCTTTATGTTATTCCTCTCTTATTTTTGTACTTCATACTCCTGACCGATACGACTCCTGGACTTCTGCCTACTGTTCCTTGAAAAAGTGAATGCATAATGCTACTGCTGATGGTTGATATTGTGCCCAGATCATTTAATAAAGATCTTCCATCATGCAAGTCCTCTCATTAGTAGGTCACATGACTTGACAGGCTGAAGACTCAAACTTTTTCTTACTTTCTTTACACCAACATCATTCTCTGCTGTATCCTCCTTTTCTAATTCTCAGACTACATCAATTATATTACTAGTAGTACTATTTTTTTTATTTTTTGTGAGTGGGTGGGAATGATGCTGAATATGAAAGGCACTATCCCAACAATGCACAACATACAGAATTCAGATGTACAGGACAAAGGAAGAACATACTGTGTCATAGATCCAGTGTTCACCTTCCCTGATCTGCCACATTCCATAGTGTTGCAGTTGACTCTCTCCCCCCACCTTTCCAAGTGATGATTTTTCTGTGTTGTAAACATCCTGTTATCAGTTATTATTGTGATTAGGCTGGCTATGATACCACGTGCATCATTTTATTCTTTGCTGTCTGTGTCATGGCTCATTGTTGTTGACCAGATGTCAAATTGTTGTTAGTGTTGCAATGTACTGTGCTCACCTCTGCCTCAGAAGTGGTACTGCTGCTGCTATTGCTGTGTGTTCATCTCTTGACTCTCCGCTGCCCTTGATCTACAGGTATAACTGGCACAGAAGATCCAGACAAGAAATTCACATACTGTTCCATCTGTTTGAACACTGCATTATTGCTGCAGATGGCTGGACTGTATTTCAGTGCCCATCCTCTTATGTCCAGACAATGAAAGCATCCCTCCTGTAGGCCAGACACATGCTTTGTGACATTTTACTATTCTGCAGGTATTACATTATAGGTCATTGCGTGCCTGGTCTGAGGATTGTGGATTGGGGTTATAAATCAGGATTCTAAGGCATACCAAATATTTCCTGCAAAAATCATCAAACAACACTTTATAGGTGCTTGCATAATACATCTATGTATAGGTTTGTCTACCTAGCAAGTATATGCACATAACAACCAGATGACCTTTGTGAAAGTCACTCACAGGAACATTTGGTATTGGTCATATGTGTGCCAAATTTATGAATTATGTGAACTGCCTAGAGGGTGCATGAATACATTATAACTAATGAGCTGGGCATTAAAAAACACATGGCAGTTTAGGGAGCGGTATCCACACTTGCTGATGTATCTCAGCCACTCTGTATCATGTGGACATGGATGGTAGGCAGTCTTCAGTCAATGGCTCAGAGGACATCTTGGAAATGTGCTATGTCATAAAATCCCTTCATGGTGTGGGTTCTCAGATCTGCAGCCATGCTGAACCAGATATAATACCCCAGATACTGGAACTTCATAGTTTAGTACTAAGCTAACTGCCCTTGCAAGCCATTGTATGCCTAGCCAATTCAAACCCTGCATCTTGTGTTTGTAAGGCAAACACTTTAACCATTAGGCCACACTCCCAACCCATAATGTCAAAGAACTACTTTAGGATTTATGAGGATGATGCCTGAAGTATCCCTAATTTATCTCCAGTAGGTCACTGAAAGGTCTTTGTAGCTATAATGATTAAAATACACATACTTAATTTTACACAGGAATGGGCTTACCATGCAACCCCCCCAGCTCCATTTGTGGACAGCACAGTTCAGATAAATTCTTCACAATCTCACTGTCCCCACAGAAATTGTTTACAGGTTGTGGTTTTGTGCCATGATAGTTTGTCTGGTGCAGATGTTCCTCCTCAATTATTGAAGGTGGATGCAATGTGTAAAATATTGGGGACTGGCTCTGATGGCAGCTGCCAAGACATGCTGCTGAGGTAGTGTTGCTGTTATTCCTAGCATCACTCATATTATGTATATTACACTAGTGTTGCTATTATTCCTAGTATCACTCATATTATGTACACTATGCTAGTGTTATCATTCCGACTATCACTCATATTATGTACACTAAGCTAGTGTTGCTGTTATTCCTAGTATCACTCATATTATGTACACTCTGCGAGTGTTGTCATTCCTACTATAACTCCTATTATGTACATTACACTAGTGTTGCTGTTATTCCTAGTATCAGTCATATTATGCACATTACACTAGTGTTGCTGTTATTCCTAATATCAGTCATATTATGTACACTATGCTAGTGTTGCTGTTATTCTTGTATCAGTCATATTATGTACATTACACTAGTGTTGCTGTTATTCGTAGTATCAGTCATATTATGCACACTATGCTAGTGTTGCTGTTATACTTGTATCAGTCATATTATGTACATTACACTAGTGTTGCTGTTATTCTTGTATCAGTCATACTATGTACACTATGAAAGTGTTGCTGTTATTCTTGTATCAGTCATATTATGTACATTACACTAGTGTTGCTGTTATTCCTAGTATCAGTCATGTTATGCACACTATGCTAGTGTTGCTGTTATTCTTGTATCAGTCATATTATGTACATAGCACGAGTGTTGCTGTTATTCTTGTATCAGTCATATTATACACACTATGCTAGTGTTGCTGTTATTCTTCTATCAGTCATATTATGTACATTACACTAGTGTTGCTGTTATTCCTAGTATCAGTCATGTTATGCACACTATGCTAGTGTTGCTGTTATTCTTGTATCAGTCATATTATGTACATAGCACGAGTGTTGCTGTTATTCTTGTATCAGTCATATTATACACACTATGCTAGTGTTGCTGTTATACTTGTATCAGTCATATTATGTACATTACACTAGTGTTGCTGTTATTCTTGTATCAGTCATATTATGTACACTACACTACTGTTTGTCATTCCTGCTATCACTCATATTATGTACACTATGCTAGTGTTGCTGTTATTCTTGTATCAGTCATATTATGTACATTACACTAGTGTTGCTGTTATTCCTAGTATCAGTCATGTTATGCACACTATGCTAGTGTTGCTGTTATTCTTGTATCAGTCATATTATGTACATTACACTAGTGTTGCTGTTATTCCTAGTATCAGTCATGTTATGCACACTATGCTAGTGTTGCTGTTATTCTTGTATCAGTCATATTATGTACATAGCACGAGTGTTGCTGTTATTCTTGTATCAGTCATATTATGTACACTACACTACTGTTTGTCATTCCTGCTATCACTCATATTATGTACACTATGCTAGTGTTGCTGTTATTCTTGTATCAGTCATATTATGTACACTACACTAGTTGTTGTTATTCTTGTATCAGTCATATTATGTACATTACACTAGTGTTGCTGTTATTCATAGTATCAGACATATTATGCACACTATGCTAGTGTTGCTGTTATTCTTGTATCAGTCATATTATGTACATTACACTAGTGTTGCTGTTATTCGTAGTATAAGTCATATTATGCACACTATGCTAGTGTTGCTGTTATTCTTGTATCAGTCATATTATGTACATTACACTAGTGTTGCTGTTATTCGTAGTATCAGTCATATTATGCACACTATGCTAGTGTTGCTGTTATTCTTGTATCAGTCATATTATGTACACTACACTAGTTTTGTTGTTATTCCTAGTAACACTCATATTATGTACACTACACTAGTTGTTGTTATTCTTGTATCAGTCATATTATGTACATTACACTAGTGTTGCTGTTATTCCTAGTATCAGTCATATTATGCACACTATGCTAGTGTTACTGTTATTCTTGTATCAGTCATATTATGTACATTACACTAGTGTTGCTGTTATTCGTAGTATCAGTCATATTATGCACACTATGCTAGTGTTGCTGTTATTCTTGTATCAGTCATATTATGTACATTACACTAGTGTTGTCATTCCTGCTATCACTCATATTATGTACACTACACTAGTGTTACTGTTATTCTTGTATCAGTCATATTATGTACATTACACTAGTGTTGCTGTTATTCGTAGTATAAGTCATATTATGCACACTATGCTAGTGTTGCTGTTATTCTTGTATCGGTCATATTATGTACACTACACTAGTATTGTCATTCCTGCTATCACTCATATTTTGTACATTACACTAGTGTTGCTGTTATTCCTAGTATCAGTCATATTATGTACACTACACTAGTGTTGCTGTTATTCTTGTATCAGTCATATTATGTACATTACACTAGTGTTGCTGTTATTCATAGTATCAGACATATTATGCACACTATGCTAGTGTTGCTGTTATTCTTGTATCAGTCATATTATGTACATTACACTAGTGTTGCTGTTATTCGTAGTATCAGTCATATTATGCACACTATGCTAGTGTTGCTGTTATTCTTGTATCAGTCATATTATGTACACTACACTAGTTTTGTTGTTATTCCTAGTAACACTCATATTATGTACACTACACTAGTGTTGCTGTTATTCTTGTATCAGTCATACTATGTACATTACACTAGTGTTGCTGTTATTCCTAGTATCAGTCATATTATGCACACTATGCTAGTGTTGCTGTTATTCTTGTATCAGTCATATTATGTACATTACACTAGTGTTGCTGTTATTCGTAGTATCAGTCATATTATGCACACTATGCTAGTGTTGCTGTTATTCTTGTATCGGTCATATTATGTACATTACATTAGTGTTGCTGTTATTCTTGTATCAGTCATATTATGTACACTACACTAGTGTTGTCATTCCTGCTATCACTCATATTATGTACATTACACTAGTGCTGCTGCTATTCTTGTATCGGTCATATTATGTACACTACACTAGTGTTGTCATTCCTGCTATCACTCATATTATATACATTACACTAGTGTTGCTGTTATTCTTGTATCAGTCATATTATGTACATTACACTAGCGCTGCTGCTATTCTTGTATCGGTCATATTATGTACACTACACTAGTATTGTCATTCCTGCTATCACTCATATTTTGTACATTACACTAGTGTTGCTGTTATTCCTAGTATCAGTCATATTATGTACACTACACTAGTGTTGCTGTTATTCTTGTATCAGTCATATTATGTACATTACACTAGTGTTGCTGTTATTCCTAGTATCAGTCATATTATGTGCACTATGCTAGTGTTGCTGTTATTCTTGTATCAGTCATATTATGTACATTGCACTAGTGTTGCTGTTATTCGTAGTATCAGTCATATTATGTACACTACACTAGTGTTACTGTTATTCTTGTATCAGTCATATTATGTACATTATACTAGTGTTGCTGTTATTCATAGTATCAGTCATATTATGTACACTATGCTAGTGTTGCTGTTATTCTTGTATCAGTCATATTATGTACATTACACTAGTGTTGCTGTTATTCGTAGTATCAGTCATATTATGCACACTATGCTAGTGTTGCTGTTATACCTGTATCAGTCATATTATGTACATTACACTAGTGTTGCTGTTATTCGTAGTATCAGTCATATTATGTACACTATGAAAGTGTTGCTGTTATTCTTGTATCAGTCATATTATGTACATTGCACTAGTGTTGCTGTTATTCGTAGTATCAGTCATATTATGTACACTATGAAAGTGTTGCTGTTATTCTTGTATCAGTCATATTATGTACATTACACTAGTGTTGCTGTTATTCCTAGTATCAGTCATATTATGCACACTATGCTAGTGTTGCTGTTATTCTTGTATCAGTCATATTATGTACATTGCACTAGTGTTGCTGTTATTCGTGGTATCAGTCATATTATGCACACTATGCTAGTGTTGCTGTTATTCTTGTATCAGTCATATTATGTACATTACACTAGTGTTGCTGTTATTCCTAGTATCAGTCATATTATGCACACTATGCTAGTGTTTCTGTCATTCTTGTATCAGTCATATTATGTACACTACACTAGTGTTGTCATTCCTGCTATCACTCATATTATGTACACTACACTAGTGTTACTGTTATTCTTGTATCAGTCATATTATGGACATTACACTAGTGTTGTTGTTATTCCTAGTATCAGTCATATTATGTACATTACACTAGTGTTGCTGTTATTCGTAGTATCAGTCATATTATGTACACTATGCTAGTGTTTCTGTCATTCTTGTATCAGTCATATTATGTACACTGCACTAGTGTTGTCATTCCTGCTATCACTCATATTATGTACACTACGGTTGCTGTTATTCTTGTATCAGTCATATTATGTACACTACACTAGTTTTGCTGTTATTCTTGTATCGGTCATATTATGTACACTACACTAGTGTTGCTCTTATTCCTAGTATCAGTCATATTATGCACACTATGCTAGTGTTGCTGTTATTCCTAGTATCAGTCATATTATGTACATTACACTAGTGTTGCTGTTATTCCTAGTATCAGTCATATTATGTACACTATGCTAGTGTTGCTGTTATTCCTAGTATCAGTCATATTATGTACACTACACTAGTGTTGCTGTTGTTCCTAGTTTCATTCATATTATGTACACTACACACCTCATTATAAAAAATGGGTTTGTGCCATAAGGCAATACACACATTTTACAAATTTTTGAAACAGTCTAGTTAGCTGTTGTTATTTGCATGAAGTTCACAGGATAATCATAGGTACATAGAATTAAAAGGCAACTGAGCCATCAGCCCATTTCCTCTTTAAAAGTATTAACTTTAGACCTTGCCTTTCTTTTCAAGGTGGTCGAGACCAGTCATACTAGGCATGAATTTATGAAGGCCCATCCAGTTGTCCAACTACTTTGTAAAGGCAGATATTTTGTCATACTGCTTAATTTGAAGAAGGAATTTAATATAAGAGCTGGTATGCACTGTATGACGAGTCTACCCCTCCTCTTGGTCTTGTTTATTTGTTTGTTTGATTTTGATCTTTGGCCCTAGTGTTAGCTGTGCTGTTTGACTTATTGAGGTATAAGAATTCTTAGATGACTAGACTCTGTATAACCCTATAAGCAAAACACAGATAGCCACAAATGAGTCTGTATGAAACTGAATATAGGGGTAAGGCCTTCAGTCATTTTTTGTAGTTCAGATCTTTTAAGCCCCTGACCTTTTTAATTATAGATCTCTGGAGTATTTCTGATTGGTTGATATTTTTAGTAAGATTCATCCCTAACAGAGCATTGTATTCAGTGATGGGTCTAAGCAATGTGAAATGCAAGGAGGTGAGGACTTCTTTGATCTGGAAGACATATCTTTTGCTAGAAACTGTAGAAGGTTAAAGGAGTTCCTAACCACCATTGCAACCACCATTGCAACATGATAGTCAAACATAGGGGAGCTGTCCACCCAAATAGCTATGTCTCTCACAACCTTTTCCTTTTGAAGTGGTGTGTTATCTATGCTGTTAGCTGAAGCTATGGAGTATTTACCAAATGCAACAATGTCGCACTTTTTGACTTTGTGCTTGAACACATTTTTAGTATACCAGCTATTTATTTATTTGTTTGTTTATTTGATGTTTGATGACCAGGAATGTTTGATTGAGCAAAAGCTCTTTTTCAACGGATGCCCAAGGAGAAAAGCTCCAATACAAAAAAAAAATTACAATATACAAATAATTAAACTAATAGATGCTAAACACGATATAAAAAACAATCCTTAGTTTGACAAGTATGAACTCCTGCTGGATTGCTTGCATCTCAGAGGGGGAGACAATGAAAGCTTCTAACCTGAAATCATCTGCTTTGTTAACCACAAACTTTGTTATCCAAGGATCCCCATTTGATAAGTGGTGATCTGAAAAGTAGATGCCAAACAGCAAAGGTTCCATGACAGGTCCATGTGGAACACTACTGGTCACCTTCATGGTCACAGAAGATGCACTTCCAACTCTTACTGTCTCTGAGCCAGTTGTCTGTCCACCTAATAGGTCAGTTTGGAGTTCCTTCAACTTGCTTATTATATTTGCATATGGTATTGTATCAAATGCCTTAGCAATGTCAAGGTAAGCTATGTAGATTCCACAGCCTACAGCCAGATTAACTTTCCCAAAGAAATTTATAGCACCCATTAGACAGGATCTACCCTTGACAAACCCAAACTGATGGGGTCAAGTCTGATGAGTTTTGATATCATAGTTAAATAGGTCAGTCATATGATATGTTCCATGACACTGCATATAAGACTCATTATTTCCATAATTTCCATGTCATTCTGCACTGAGTAGCATGCACTGCATTCTATGTCCTTTAGCCCCTTGTGTGACTCTGTTGTGTCTTAAAACTGCCCACAACTGCACCATTGCTGTTACCCATACTAATATGTGCTTCACAATGTGCTAAATATTTAGGAATCCTAGCCATGACCTACCCAAAACCAGTTGTAATGTCTGTGCTATTCAATGAGTTAACTTCACAGTTTGATGAATAATACACTGACCCAGAGCATCCATAAGTTCATAGGTTTATACTAGGGTTCATAGGTTCATTTTATTTATTTATTTATTTATTTTTATTTAACATTTGTTGACCGGGAAAGTTCGACTAGGTTCCACAGATCCTGTTTTCAGCAGAGGCCCGGGGAGAAATGCTCCAGAAGCATGTCTTTAGAATGTGGGAGGAAACCGGAGTACCTGGAGGAAACCCACGCGAATGCAGGGAGAACATGCAAACTCCACACAGAAGGCACCCCAGCCGAGAATCGAACCAGAGAACCTGTTGCTGTGAGGCGACAGCATTAACCGCTGCGCCACTGTGCCGCCCAATGAGTTTATACTAGGCTAATGACCACCAGGATCTTTTCAAGTCTAGCCGTGCAACCCAATACAGTTTAGTCTCTGAGTTCCTTGGATGCCAATATGGTGGGTACATTAGTAAAGAGATAGCTAAGGGTCATGTGGGGGGGTATCTTAGCTGGGGATTAATTTACATATTGTCAACCTTTGTCCTTCAGAGACACTAGGGACAGAGTGGCATTGAATTTGTGATGGCCTATCCAATGGTCAAGGTTTCTTTTGACTAGAGTCATGGATGAACTCTGCTTCAAGTGGATGGGAAGCTTATTCCATAGTGTAAAGATTCTTTGAGACACATATCAGCCTCTTCAGCATGTTCTATTTGTGTTACAGGGAAAGTTCAGTTAATTGGATTTAGTGTTTCTGGTGATTTTTTTTGTGGTTGTGCAAGAGATCTACCAGAGCTTGATCTGAGGATGCCTTATATGCTAGGCATAGATCACCTCTCAGTAACTTGTAACAAACTGGGTACAGAGATAGGGCCTTAAGGCAATCTGTGTAGGATAGGATATTCATACTTTGAATTCGTCTGGGGATGAACTTTTGAGAATGTTCCTATTGTTATTAGTGCCTGGTTAGGCATGTGCCAAAAGGGGCATTATATTCAATTATGGGTCTGATAAGAGTTGAGTAGCTTGGTACTATAACTTTCTTGGACCTGGTTTCCATACTCTTGCTTATGAGTTGAGTGACATAGAATATTTTTTTTTTTACTTTCTTGGCTACATGTTGGTCACAGGTCAGATTACTGCCTACATATGTTTCCAGATCCCTGACTGTTGGGTCAACTCTTAAGAGTGTTTTATCATTGGAGTAATTAGGTAGACGATTTCCTAAATGACACTATAATGTATTTATTCATGCTGAGCTTTACTCTGAGGTTTTGACACCAGTCATTTGTTTGTGTTAGACCATCTTGTAGGCAATTGGTGTCATGGGGGGAGTCTGTGATAGTTCCCAGTTTAGAGTCATCAGCAAACTTGGTGAGTTAGAGGCCTTTCACATTAGCGTTGACTTTCGAAAAGTAGATGCCAAACAGGAGTGGGCCAGACATGGAGCCCTGGGGTACTCTGCTGGTAATCACTATCCCTTTTGAAGTGGTGTCATTGATCCTTACTTATTGGGTCCTATCTGTAAACTAGCCAGCAATCTAGAGATCCTGTAGGAATCTATGTCTATTTCTGAGAGTTTGTTAACAATGTCTGAGTGGAGTATTGAACTGAACACCTTGGTCAGGGCAAGGTAGGGTGTATGCACAGCTTTCCCCTCATTCATAGCTTTGGTGACTCTCTTGTAGAAGTCTACCAGGTTGATTAGTTAAGACCTTCCCTTAAAAAAGCCAAACTGTGATGGGTCCAGTGTCTGAAAGTTGCCAATGTCCTTGCTGATCATTTCCAAGATAAGTCACTCCATGGCTTTGCATACTAGAGTTGTCAGACTGATGGGTTTGTAGTTCCTGGGGTTAATTGATGGTCTAACCTTATGATGAGGAATGACTGTTTCAATCCTCCTTTCACTTGGCATGTAACCTGTAGCTGAAGAGTACCACAAGAATAGGTTTGATTGGGATTCATTATTGTCTACACTACATGTAAACTAAGTGTGCACTGCTCTGAGTGAACAGATAACACAGACATAACTCACACCTTTTCCCTCCTAATTTTAGTTTTCCTACTGATTTCCTTGTGGCTTTAAATACTGATGGGGTTCATAAAGTCACCACAAAGTGTAGACTACATGAACACTTTGTATAATCTTTCTGAGGGAGTAGAAAACACAAAAAATGCTATAGAGATGTTCTTGAATAAAGATCATGTACACTTAATGCACACTTAGTGCAAGTGTTATTGAATTTGACCCATATATTTCCTTGCTTTTCATACTATGCACTGTACACACTCATACACAGTACCTCTAGATAAATCTGCCTTTTTCGACTTTAAGTCGAGGAGCTCCATCACTACCCTTTAATATGTTATTGGATTGGGATAAGCCATTATAGTTGGGGTTCAGTTGCTGGCGTAATATGTTAAATAGCTTTCCTCTTGCTTCATAAATGCAGAGTAAAAACTTTTATTTACCAGCATTCTTTTCCTGTACTATGTTTCTATTTTTTTTTCTAATTTCCTAACCCATCCTTTATCTCTGTCTTCTTAGTTATATAAAATAATTAATTTCCTTTCATGACTGAATTATCAGCCTTTTATTCAGTGTGAACATTTACATTTCTTACTCCCTTTGTTGATTCAATTTGCTTTAATTTTGTTCTAAGTCTTTCTCCCCTCCAGTGTTTTCTTATCTATCTTGTCCTCCCTGTGTTGGTGTGGGTTTCCTTCATGTGCTCCAGTTTCCTCCCAAGTTGCGAAGACATGCATCTGGAGTGTTTCTCCCCAGGTCTCCACTGAAAATTGGCTTCCTTCCAAGTCAAAAACTAACACAAGGTGAACTAGTAAGAATAAGAACCCACACAGTGAACTGCATCAACCTGCTTTATTACTGAACAAAAATAAAAAGTACTTAGCGCTTTCACCCAAACATCAGGGCATCATCAGAGTACAAAGAACTAACACAAGGCCATTCATATATATATATATATATACACCATCAATTGTCCTAATCACTTGATTAACTAATTAACATCATAAAATTAATTATTTAATTATTTAATAATATCACAGTAAGTGTATAACGTGTATAAAAAGTATGGAAATCACTTGGCATCAATAAAACCATATTCAAAACCTTGTTTAAAATATATGTGTAATAAATGAAAAGTATATATATACAAATATATAATAAATAATACAAAATAAAAATGTTAATTACATATTTTAAATATTTTAAATAGTATATATAGCTAATTTAAAATGAATTTGTAATTATAAAATATTCAATATTTAATAAATAAACATTACCATACCAATATGTATATATATATATATATATATATATATATATATATATATATATATATATATATATATATATATATATATATATATATATAAATAAATATGTAAATATGAATATATGTAAAAAAAATGTATAAAATATATATGTGTGTACAAACCACTATGAATTGTGCAATATTACATGAATAACTTGTAATGTTAAAATATGGTCATATAAAATGCGACCTATATTTTAAAATACTTGAAATGGAAATGTTTTTGTTTATACCTGGTAACATACATGCATTCAATCTTAATTGCCATAAACATTCCATGGCCTCAAGCAATTAAGATTGAATGCATGTATGTTACCAGGTATAAACGAAAACATAAAGAAATTCAAACAACAATAAAGCAGGCTCAGTGACAACTTCTGGCAGTTAGTAGCAGTTACCATATGAGTGTCTATTCAGACCAAATTCTATTCTTCTAGTTCAGTTCAAAAAATGATATGCTGAAACCTTGGGTAAAATGGCAATGTTTTATTCGATAAACAAGAAACAAGTAAGCGCTTTCACCAAAGTGGCTTCTTCAGACCTCGATAATGCTTAGTGATTACTCAATGTACAAACTGTTGCTTGCTTAATGATGTGAAATCTCTCCGTACTCAATCTGTCGATATATGCCGTGTTCATGTCTATGTTTCTCTGAGGTTGTTGCTGTGCTAGCTGTCTGAATCCTGATGTGCAGATCAAGAGGAAATATCCTAATCTTTGTTTTTTCTGCAGTTACGGTGCGCCATATACCACCTAGCATATTGGCATTACCATCAATAATGGCACCTCTTTACCTCTTGCCTTTAGAATACTATACTTTTTTTTCTTATTTTTTTTGTTTGCAAAAATGAGGTCATGTACAAGCCTTGTAGAGTTTGTGTTACCTCTGTAAGTCTCTAATTTTTCATATATTACTTTTCTATGTTGACATCAGTTCCTTTGATTTGTTCTATGTCGTTATTCAGAGAGCTGTATCTTCTTATTCGTATATCCCATTTTTCCTTCCTAAAACTGTGTGACTTGGTGTCTTTATATTTCATCGTATTATCCTTGCATTACATTTCTCCAACATCTCTATGAGTTTGTTCTACATCGGAAAGGCATTAACACTGTGATGATGCAGGATGATGGCCTGACTGGGGCTCAGGTGATGAGCGATCAGTTAACGGATGACTAAATGGAATAGATATCTGAGGAGCATTACCCACTTGTCCTTCATTTAGGGAGATAAGCAGCCCATTCTGCTGCAGTGCTAACAACTATTGGGGTGTGGAAGTAATGCCATGGAGTAGTGACTACCAAGGAATGTATTCCCATACCTTAGCCAGTTGTAGACCTAAGTCTGTCAGTAGCATGCATAGGAAAAACATTCAGTTTTGTGGAAGTAACAATCTTCGTATCTGCTATTGAGATAATAGGAGATAAAAAAGCAGAAAACCAGGATGGTTGTCTGGATGATTAACTCTCCCTCTCTCTGTATGAACAAGGAAGCTGACTGTCATGAGGCAAAGAGAAAAACACACACACAAAAAATTAACAATCAAATATCCGTAAGACGTAATAATAGAGTTATTAAATCCATATTAGTTTTGATGTTTACCCATGCATGACTTCTATAGGCCCACTCTGTCCATCCAAGAAATGTCACTAAATATGTTATTTTGCTACAGTTTCCTATACAATAATAAGAAAGTAACGCTATACTTTAGTAAACGTAATTCTTTATACTTTAATCAAAACAGTTGGAGCTTGCTAAAGTGATTGACTTATTTACTGTATATATAAATACACAATTTTAAAAGCCTGTTTAAAATGTAATAAATTGCTTAATATTGCTGCAGTGATTTGTTTACCCTGAATAACCTACTAAAATCAGCATGACAATGTAGAAATTGGTGTGAAAAATAGATTTAAATAAAAGAGATGTGCATCTTTCAGTTAATTCGAAACACTGAATGTCTACATAGATAAAATGCTATTACTTCTTCCACATATAAGATATGCACTCTCTTTTCCCATTTCAGCAGTACAACTTTCTGGTTTTCCCTTGTTTGTAATCCCATGTTGCAGAAATGCGTAAATTAAAGAGCACTACACACCAGAAGCATAAGCTTGCAGTGATGGGGAACACGTTTGTCTGCTTCAAAGCAATTTCTGTAAAAAATTAACTCAATTGCATTTGAAGTAGGAGAAAGACTGTACTGGCAGGCAAATCCCAAAAGGACATTAAAATTATCTTGTCAGAGTTCTACCCACTTGAATTAAGTAGTCTGGCACTCCAGTTTATTAGACAAGCACTAGTGATAAATGTGCCTTAATTCACAAATGTAGCTTGCAGATATGAAGAGGTCCCAGATTAAAGAAATTTAGTTTTCTTTTTTTTTTTTTTTTGTCAAAATCATAAAACCGAAGAAAGGACCAAATAATATTTACCTGAAATGGCAAACACATCTTCAAATATACTATGTATAATCTAATGAATGTTTAAGAGTTCAGTCTTTTACCTCACATGGAGATAAATGCATTTTTATTTTCTGATCAAGTTTTCTGCTTAGTGCAACATATTATAAATGGCTTAGCCCAAAAGCAATAGAAAATGATCAGAGACAACACACCTTTCTTTTATTAGCTATTTGTCTTTAATAATGTATAACCTGAGGACATTTTCTGCACAGTATAGCTAGAACCACAAAGGTTCAAAAAATGTTGAGAAACTGAATCCAGTAGGCATGATCATCTCCCAGCACCACTGGACTTGTATCCCAGTCTGTTTTTGAAGTGATTGTTTTATATTTAAAATCATACTACTTTTATTTGTTACTCAAAGCACACATAAGTCTGTTTCTGTGTATATTGGTCATTTCATTGTAGTAGGATGTGATTCCATCATTCAGCATTTCTCATGCTTTTGAATGGATTGATTAAAACCTCCCCTTACAATGGTTTAGTCTAGGCTGTTGACATATTTAAAAATTAGTTTTACTTCATTGATATTTCAGTGTTAGATTTCTATCTCACAAAAGGATAAAAACATATGTCTTTTCAGGGGCAAGATCTGAATAGAATGCTTAACCCCCCACCCCTACACACACAGACTTCTCTTAATTATATATGCCAACTCCATAGTCAAATTACAATGGGAGAAAGTGATAGATAGATAGATAGATAGATAGATAGATAGATAGATAGATAGATAGATAGATAGATAGATAGATAGATATTACATATGTATGAAATACTGGAATGCACCCTGGCTCACACAATACACGTGCAGATAACTTTGAGAAAGTGCAGTAAAAATAAATTTACAAAAACTCATGTGCATAAGAATGTCTCAGCAAAATGTTGGCATGCCATCTAGCCTACATAACAGCAAATTTTATAGCTTTCTTATCAAGTTAACTTAACAACTTAATGTGTTAAAAAATGGGTTTAACTTTGCCTGCGTATATGGAGACCACTTTCTGGGTAACTACATGGGTCCACTATAACAAAAAAATAAAACTGGTTTGTTTAATCAACAAGCAGTTATTAAAACTCAAATAATCTAAATTCTTGGGAGGCTGGTACTCATAACAGCACATTCCTAAGGTTGCAACACACAAAATTGTTTTTTGGATGTGAGAGCTCACCAGCATCATCTGCTTCAAGTCATGGGCAAGCACCCACAGCCACAAACTAACTCTCTCTCTCTCTTTATATATATATATATATATATATATATATATATATATATATATATATATATATATACACACATATGTAGAGTATATATGTATATAAAGATATAGATGTATAGATATGTATTTTATTAATTTTTTATCTATTTTAGTTTGTTTACTGGGGTAGTACACTGATCACTATAGACCGTTAGCAGATAGATATAGATATAGATATACACATATTAAAAAGGTTAGATACTTATCAGTAACTGATCAAACCCCCCTGATCTGTCAGCTGCATATCAGAAAGGAAGCCATATTTTTTTCTTGGGGGGGGCAAGTCCATTGCACCCCCTGCTAATTATAGGTTCATAGGTGTGTACTAGGCTAATGGCCCTGGAGCCTTTACAAGCCTAGCCCATAGGATTACCCTGGCATTGTGCCACCCGACCTTAGTTCCTAGTTCCTCTGTTGAGTAGAGCCACTGGAGTGATCCCTGGGGTGAATTTTCTATTTCCCATTTACTCATCAAGATTTCTCTTGAAGAGGGCCAGTGAGGCACTCTGTTTGACTTGTATGGGAAGTCTATTCCATAGCATGGGCAGTCTCTGGGTTATGAACCTGTCCCTCCAGCATGTTCTGTTGATTGTGGTAATGAGACTGAGGTCTCTGGAGCATGTGGTGCGAAGGGATTGGGAATTCTTTAGATATAGCATTTTTAACAGAGCTGGGTCAGACATGGCTTTGTAACTCAAGTAGAGATCACCTCTAAGTAGGTGATATAAGACAGAGAATAGTTGGAGTTTTTTGAGTCTGTCCATATAGGACAAGAGTTTAAGGCCTAGAATCCTCTATGTGAGTTACTTTTGCGGCCTCTCCAGTTGTTGCAGGTGTCTGGTGAGGTACATGCCAAATGGGGCATTGTACTCAATGATTGGCCTAATGAGGGAAGAGTAGAGGGAGACAATGACCTCTTTCTCCCTGGATGCAAAACGCTTAGTAATGAGATGTGCCACATAGAAGGACTTTCTGACCACAGTGGCAATATGGTGGTTGAAAGAGAGATTGATGTCAACCTGTTTTCCCAGATCTCTTATAACGCCTTCTGTGTTCAGTGGACTACCATCAATGTGGTAATTCATGGGAACTGGGTTTTTCCCAAAGGGGATGATGACACATTTTTTAGCATTGCGCTTAAGGCCATGGTTCTGACACCAGTCGTTGGTCTCATTGAGGCATTTCTGTAGGATGTCACCATCACTTGGGGAGTTAATAATTGCTCCAACTTTCAATCGTCTGCGAACTTTGTCAGCCAGAGTCCCTTCATGTTGGCCTGGACTTCAGAAAAGTATATACCAAACAGGAGAGGGCCGAGGACTGAATCCTGTGGGACTCCACTCGTGACTGGTCAGCAGTCTGACTTGCAGTCAGCTACTTTCACACTGTGGGTTCTATCTGTGATCCAGTTTGCAACCCATCTAGTGATATAGGGGTTGATGCCTAGCTTACTGAGTTTTTCTATGATTCCTGAGTGGGGAATGGTATCAAAGGCCTTGGCCAGATCAAGGTAGGCTGTGTGAATCATCTTTCCTTAATCCATAGCTCTGGTGAGTGACTCAAAGTAGTCAACCAAGTTGAGCAGGCATGATCTACCCTTCACAAAACCAAACTGTGTGGGATCCAGCATTTGGAGATTCTCTATATCTTTGTTTATTAGGTCCATGATGATGTGTTCCATAGCTTTGCATATCAGACTCCTTAGGCTAATGGGGCGATAGTTACTAGGGTCTGTAGTCACTCCTCCTTTGTGGAGAGGGATGGCTGTAGCAGTGTGCCATTCGGTAAAGACAAAGCCTGAGGTGAGGCTGTGATTGAATAGGGCACACAGATGAGGTGCCAGTTCACTCTGTAGTTCATGTAGAACACAGCCAGGGATATTGTCAGGTCCCATAGAAGCTGTATTCTTGGCCTTGAGCAGTGCTGTTCTAATTTGTGCAGCAGTAATACTGGGTGCCTGGCAATCTACTGCTAATGTGATAGGTTCTTTGGGAGGGGAGAGAGGGGTAAAGCTGGCACTGAATCTGTCAGCCAGTAAATTTGCAATATCTGTTGGCTTGGTATAGGAGGTACCATTGTGCAGTAGCTCATAGCAAATCTGGGTATTGCCATGGAGATTCTTTACATAACTATAGAAGGGCTAGTGGTTGTCTTTACTATCTGCTGCAATTCTGTGCTCATAGCTAGCTTTAGAGGATTTAATGAGGGATCTCAACATTTGTTGAGGCTGATAAGGGAGTTTTTCAATCTTGGGACTTCACCTTATTCTGCATCAATTTTCTGCTTCTGTTGTGAGTTTGGTTATGGTAGGGGACTGCCAGATTGGCTTCCTATTTTTGGAGGAGAGCATCTTGGTTCTATTGGGTATGGTGAGATCCATGCATTTGTGTATGTGTATATGATCGTAAAGTGCATTGGTGTATGATTCGGTGGTCGTGCAATGATTGTCCATTTGGATGGGTGCCGTGAAGTTAGCCACCTCTGTTTTTAGGAGCACAAAGTTAGCTTTGGAGAAGTTTTTCATGGTGGTTACCTTTGTGGGGGGGTGGGAGGGATGTGGATTCCAAGGTGATTTGTTTGTGGTCGGATCTAACCAGGGAAGATTTGCCTATTGGTGAAGAGCAACGGTAGCCCATGTTAGTAATGACCAGGTCAAGGATGTTGCTACCTCTAGTGGGGTTAAGAATGAGCTGGTCCAGGGGATTGGAGTTAATGAATTCAAGGAAATGGGCAAGTGTATTGGAACATGAGTATTTTTCCCAGTTAATGGAGAGGTTGTTGAAGTTGCCCAATATGAGACTGTTAAGATGGACCCCTAATATTCTCCAGGGTGCTTAGGAATGTGGATTGTGAGTCTTGAAACATGGTTGGGGACCTATAGCAGGCTACAACCTGAATCTCTGTCTTGCCCAATGTTAGATGCACCTGAAGTATCTCTGATGCGTTATGTTGGGCTACCAGTTTGGAAGTGTGTGCATCCTTTATGAATATGGAAACACCACCACCTTTGGAGCTTTGGTCAAGGTTCTGGGGCCAAAAGGTGTGGAATGAGCTATAGCAAGAAATCACAGATGAAAATACAATGCAGAAAAATGACTCAGCCAGTAAATCCAAGAGCAGAATTTATTGCTGAAATGACTGTAGACAAGCAAACTCTTTCTCACTCTCTAGCACCTCGGGCAATGCCTTTAACAGAGTAGAATTACCGGGGTGCTTTCTGCTGCCTTGAACCAGGCCTCTGTTACAGCACAAATGTTGATGTTCTCCATTTTAAGGAGCACTTTGAGTGAGTGCATTTTAAAATTTAGACTTCTAGCATTGAGCAGCATGACGCTCAGACTATATTTGTTTGCAGCGGTTATGGTGGTAATTTGGTTTTTTGAACACCATCTAAAAAAAGGCACTCTAGGGCTAGCAAGAGCCTTGGCCAGTATCCGGAAGCCAAGGGATGACAGATGCAGACTCTGACAAAGTATCAAGGTCAGTCAATCATGTCATCCGAGGCAGACAGATAATGGATCCCCTTAGAATGACACCAGAAACTTAACCACTTGTTGAAATCAATAATTTTCTGCTTGCACTGTGGTATCATTCTGGGTGATGGTAGGATGCTACTCAGGGCTAGGGTCATACCCACCTTGGCTACATAATCCAAGAGCTCCTCCATGTCTCTTTTCATGTAGTCCAGGGAGGTACATATCAGGTCATTTACACCCACATGTACAATGACAGAGACATATTTCTACCTGTTTTTGAGGGACCTGAGTGCATGCAGTATGTGATGGATCCTGGCACCTGACAGGCAGCTGACTGTTACATCCCTCCTTATTCAACCTAGTAAGTTGGACATCAGTGTGCCTGACTATTGAGTCACCTATGACTAGTGTGTTGGGCATGTTGTTTTGCCTTAGTGGTTTGGGTTGAGCGACACGCTGTTTAGGAAAGTTATGTGTCTCATGATTAGTGTTGTGTTGTGGTGGTCAAGTGCATTTCTGCCATGGAGGTGTCTGCTGTTTGGATAGATTTTTATTGAGAGCCTCCTCAAAGATGGGTGTGTGGTTTAGGTTTTTATGTGAAGACAGTGCTGGTGTGTGTTCTGGAGGGCTATGTGTTCCGTGTGATGTGGTGCAAGTGTTCACCTTCTCCTCTTGACCAGCTATTGCAGACTTGGCTGGAAAGTGCATGCCATGGCTTCCAATTTGGATATATAAGTGCATCTCTCATAAGTCTGAGTGTTGTGAGGTAAGATGAGAGGGATGTCTGTGTACATGAGGCAGTTGCTACATTGTGTCAGGATGCCCAAGTACACCAGGTTAATAGGAGAAAGCACATGGAACTGACCTTTAGATATGCCTGGAGGAGGAGGGGCATTAATAATAAGTACTGGAGATGTTTCCTTGTAGAATGCTTAGTGCTGGTAGCACTTTTTTGTGCTACAATAATTGCTACAAGAAGTCTGGTAAAGTGCTTGACTAATAAGCTAGTAAAAGTGCAGTAGAGGAGAGAACTAGCAGATCTAAGGGAAAAGTTGAAGAGCAGCTTTGGCACTGTTCAGTAGTTTGCAAACAGTCCTGGATACAGCAAATCTGTATCTGGATTAGTCTAGCTACAGGAAAGGTAGAAAATAAGCACAAATGCTGACTTTTAAACCAGAAAGTTGAAAGAGATGGAAAGACTGTCCAAATGGCCAATAAACTACAAATGTAGTGCCAGAAACAACTCATCTTGTGATAGATAGGCTTCCTAGTGCTTACCACTCCCACTGACAAGCTAGAAGGCTTCCCTCTGACACAGAAAGGCTTGGGGGTCTCAGAAGCTTACAAACAGTCCTGGATACAGCAAATCTGTATCTGGACTAGACTAGCTACAGGAAAGGCGGGAAACAAGCGCAAATGCAGGCTTTTAAACCAGAAAGTAGAAAGAGATGGAAAAACTGCCCAAATGGCCAATAAACTACAATTTCTTGGCCTGAAACCACTCTTGTGGTAGATAGGCTACCTAGTGCTTAACACTCCCACTGATAAGCTAGAAGGCTTCCCTCCAACATAGAAAGGCTTCGGGTTCTCAGACCAGTTACAGGAAAGGCAGGAAACATACGCAAACACTTATATAAATTATATATACCAACTCCAAGACTACACTGCAGTTGGAATGGGCAAATTCCCTGATCCCCACTATACCACAGTCCCACGCATTAGAAAGTAAGTTACATTCAGAAAGCTGATTTTCCCTTTTTTTAAACATCTTTATTAAATAATCACTTATGACATAGGCAATCATACATTTATATAAATGAAAACAAACCATATTGACATAATCTTAGTTGCAAGCATTATACATCACAAACCATACTGACATAATTTTAGCTGCAAACATTATACATCACTTATAATCTACCCAATCATTGTCAGTCAAACATTACATGGTTCGTTTAAATCCTGCCTTATTTTAAACCTTGTTCCTTCCCTTTTGTAAAGAGCCCAACTCCATCTCTTTTATCTCTGTTACTATATTCACTACTGTACTGTCTTTTTTTCTTTTCAAAAAGGTGAATTTATACACACCCCCCCCACACACACACGCACACGTACACGCACACACAAGCACACAGACACACACACACACACACACACACACATATATATATATATATATATATATATATATATATATATATATATATATATATATATATATATATATACACACCTCAAGATGTGTATGTGTGTACCATTTCTGAAATCAGAGAAACTCAGAGACAGAGAGAGCGAGGAAAATAAAATACTCATCTTCTCACTCTTGTCTGATTCTTGCTGCCATAACAAGATGCAGATGATCTTTTAGGTTCAGCATTCAGTCCATCAGTCAGCTATCTGGTGACAATCAGTACAGCTCCCATACCACTTATTTCACTCAGCAGTATTTTTTCTTGGCCATGCAGATCTGATGCAAATGTATCTAGCTAATTATTGAGTGGTGTGGGCTGCTAAGGTTTCTGGACTAAAGTACTTTTTGGACAGTTTGACTATCTGAGATTTTTAGCTTATATTTCACTCCGAAATTTGATCTGTCTACCATAACACTTTTAGATGTTTCATTTAACAAGATTGGTCAAATAATAACCTCAGCATATATGCATTTATTATCTAGAAAATACACCACTAGAAACGTTTTGCTGCCACCATAGACTCATAACAAATAATATTCACAAGTCTTGGTTTATGAATTTAAACGTTTTAAGTTCAAAACCTAATGATCATGTTGTACTGCTTAATAATCATATTCTGAGGTTTCACAATGGGAATTATGATCTTGATTTGTGGAGACAAAGAAGAACCAAGCCTAACAAAGATCTAAAGGAAATGTATTATTTAATCTTGAATGGCACACACACATTCTGATTATTATTCTCATGGGTTCATTATCACTTACATATCAACTCTTTTGAGATTTTGGACGTTATTAACAGCTGTTAGAAAATAACGTTTAACCAATACAAACAGGCAATTAATGGTAGTAGGCAGAATGCGTTTTCACAATGTCTAGGTAACTGCTCTTTTGGAATATTTGCTATCATTGTCTGTATATTTGTAGATAAAACTATTTTTTCAGTTAACTCATTTAAGGTATGCCAGATTACATAACTTATTACTTGTTATTCAGATAGGAATTTATAACTACGTGGATTTATGGCAGTTAGTTAAACTGCTATAATATCGATCCGCTAATAATTGTGCAAAAATGCTCAAACCAGAAATCATGGAATGACATAAAAAGAGTTCACTAGACATGGTTTTTGCTAGCTCCTCTGCCCCCCACTAGTCAATTACATATACCAATTCTGAAATCGCAGGACAGTGGAAAAGTGACAATTTTCCCAAGCCTTACTGTTCTGTGATTTTGCAAAGAAAAAGATGGTAACATTTGATCAACTGAGCCGGCTTTTCATTCTTTTGACAAACTACATTTCTTTGTTGACTACTGACTGGGTCATCTCAAAATACTTGTACAAACTCTCATCTTAGAGCAACCTTCCTAACAGTGAAGTGCAGAATAGCAGGACGTATTTCAGAGATTAGGCATAAAATGGAAAGCAATGCATGACAATAATGTGGTGCAGAGGGATAAAATACTGGCTACTCCTCAGATGAGCCATGTTTGATAAGCATCACAAGAGTCAGTGGGAGCAGGATTTAGTAGATGACAGTGAGTATCCCTTATTGTCTTACCAGTCCTAAGGTGAGGGAGATGAGCCTGTTTGACTGCTTCAGAGATACCTAGAGAGATCAGTTGGTATAGAACCTATACATCTGATGCTTATAGTGCATATACAATCTAGGGTCCAGGGAATAACTTGCTTACATAGCCATACATGTTCCCCAGCACCAGCAGCACTAGCAGAGTCCTAGTGAATAATAGAGGTGACTAAAAATTCCAACCAGATAGGAGAGGAATCCACCAGGTCTAGCAATCTGGCCAGATCCCTGATGCCCAGCTCTCATCTCTCCTGGACAAAGAATGGGCTGATTAGACCTTCCAGTAAGGGAATGAATAGGCCACAGGGACCTTATCCAAGGGTACAGAATGTCTGACTCTGCCTCCGATAGAAGAACAAATGGACAGATTGTGCAAAGGAAAGAGATCCCTTTGTCAAGATTCATTGGAAAATTAAAATATGGCAAGTAATAGATTTTTTGTACCCCTTGCTTTTTTCTCAGCTTTGTTCATTTTTATCAACATGGCAATGCAGATTATGCAAACTCTTTCTAAAACCCACCAAAGGGCATCTTGGGTAACAAGAAAATAATGTGTCTGGTGTATGCACCTTCCATGAAGGGTCAAATGAGCATTGCTTATGTTGCTTTTTCTCCAGCATCATAGTTCCGTTTGGCGAACTTGGTTCCAGATAATCAAAATAAAAAACAAAAACGTAAACTCCTAATACTGCAAACATCACACTGAAGGAGCAAAAACCAATGTAAAGTCCATGTTGTACTGAATGATAAGTACGTTCTGCATAATTGCATGTTACTAGTGAGCCACATGGTTTGTCTGTTTGAGTATCACTGACGTGTTAGTTTACAAACACTAGTGATGCTTTGAGAAAAACTGATTTGGCATATCTTGTGTTGTCCTTCTTGCTATGAATAGTTATTTTCCCATAACTTCAACAGTGTTTTTTTTTTTCCTTTTTCGTTTTCTTCAAACTTCAGATATGCATTCTTTGAGACTGTGGTGGAGAGTGTGGTACTTAACATTTGTTCAGTATTTCATTCTCATTTTGCCCAAGAAAGCCAACCCTGCAACAGTGTCAGAACATTAAATGAACATTTGTCCTTTTTGCAAAAAGGTTAGCCAGGTCTTAAATAATACCTCCTAACAACCAATTCATTTCCTATGCATCTCAATAGCTTATCATGTCTAATAAGCTGAATACACAGTGTTAGACATATCCAGATTCTTATTTTGTTTTAAATGAAAAGGAACAGAACCATGTCTTTGATGTACAGCCCTATTTCCTATTGACATTTAAATACTTATTTAGAAACACTATGCCGAATTAACATTGTTAAACTTGTAGACAGAAGTGCTAACTCAAAGCTTAGTAGACAGTTTGGTGGTCTTGTGATAAAACTCTGCATAAAGGACTAATTTTTATATAATTATAAAAATAAATGATGTATCTTGTTTCTGGTATTTGTTATACACTGAACAGATGTTAAGACAGATGTGATAAGGATTAAACATGTATTACATCTTGTCCATGATCACTGCTACATAAGCAATACTGCAGTAACAAGTCTCAGTGTGGCTCGGTGAGAACAATTAGACAGAGCTTCAGTGCAAATGTATTTCCTAAAACTCTTTAGTTCTTATCTTTCTTTCAATTTGAATACATATATAGAAAAATACCTGCTTCAATGAGGACATATTCACAACAAAGCAGAATACAGAAATGAAATTCAATATTTTTATGATGCCTTATGAAAATAAATTAAATTAATTTAACTCAGTTTTGCAGGATACCACATTCTTCTTTACAGAACTTGAAGGGTTATTAGAAGACAAGTTAATAATCTATCATTAGGATGTTTGAATCTTGTGAAATGAAAAGACAAAAAAAGAATAAGAATGATTTTGAGCAATTGCTCATCAATGATTTAATCTTTCTAATAACGTATTTCAGGCACGCTACGCTTAATAACCATGTAATTTCACTTTGGGGATTGAAATAGTGTCCCACAATGGAAACAATTACTAACAATATTACACACTGGTATCAGTCCAGCAGGCATGTTTTTCCAGAAGAAAGGTTAACTGAAACATTATCATCTTCTCATTAAGGTGAATCTGCAGCTGATCAAGGTGTCATCTTCATAAAAGCACGATTCTTATCTAATAAATAAAGTAAAAAATATAGAGTATTAAACCTGCACAGCCACCCTCATGCACAGAGATGAAGTTATATGGGCATGAATCTCCCCAATGGAGAATAAACACATTCAAAATGGTACAGAAAAAAAACAAGTATGGTGTAAGAACCAAAACTTCAGAAAAAGGCATGCCATTGTATTGTAATTGATACTAATGCCTGGTAAAACTAGACTGCAAATGCATAATCAGTTTTATTACTATATTTGTTGAAAGTGGACATAGTCATACAATCTTAATTTACAATTTTAATGAGAAATTTAAAAACAAACCCCTGAGGTAGAATTCCAGTGTAAATTAATTATATAACATGCAAAAGATACGGTTTAATGCTTATAAGAGGTCAAAGTCTACCTTAAGAGCACTCTTTAAGAAAACTAACAAAGATCTTAAGGGAATCATTAGGAACCTCAAAGCTGAGTATGAACTGAAAATAGCCACTAAACCCAAAAACAACTACAAATCTTTCTTTAACTATGTCAGGAATTTAAGGACTATTATCCAACAGTGTCCACAATAATGCTACATTTTCTGACCCAAAGGAAATAGCTAATATCCTAACTAACAGATTTAGTGCACATTCTACTCCACCCACAGTTACAGTTATTCTACAGGTTCCACAATCCCAGCCACCTTGTTTTGTTACTACTGAACAAGTTCCTTCAGTCCCCCTAAAAGGTAAGAATACTTTATCCTTCAGCTTGATATGATACTAGGTTTTCTTATTTTCAGTGTCTGTCAAATATGGCTTTTCTGTACCCCTACTTAACCTCTTTAATCTAAGCCGCTCCACTTGTTATACACCTGAAGCCTGGAAAACAATCATTTAATTATACAAGGGTGGTCGAACCACAGACCCCAGTAACTATTGACCATTAGTTTCACTAGCCTCATGCATATTGCTGTAGAGCAGATTATCTCAAACCTCATTAGTCTTAACATTGAAAATCTCTTAATGCTGGAACCTCATCAATTCAGCTTTGTTAAAGGAAGGTCTTGCCTATTAACCTCATTAACTTTTTTAAAAAAAAGTAGCAGGAACAATGAACAGTAGTTATGCAGTATGCACAGCATATCTAGACCTGTCCCAGACCTTTCACACTATTCCCCATTCAGGTAATATCGATAGACTTGTAAATCGGAGTATACATCTTTATACTGTGCAGTATATAGCTAACTGGTTGTCTGACAGAACCCATGCTGTGCAGTGGATAGCTAACTGATTGTCCAACATAACTCATGTGATTAGAGTCACAGGTTCCACTCCTGAAATTGTTTGGGCCATCTCCTATTCCACATTTATGTCTCAGATCTTAAAATCAGCAATCCTGGCCTATGGCTAACTTAGTTTGCAGCCAGCTGTAAATTAGGTGTTGTTATTTGCTCTTCACCTGAGTCACAGTTGCTCCTATGTGGGTTATACCATGCTAACAGCTGGTGCAAGGACGATTGTTTCAAATTAAAGGTAAAAAATGGAGCTGAGTTCATTTTGGTAAACAAAACAGTTTCACTTACCAAACTGGTGAGGCACCTCTCAAATCAAACACTGTTGTAAGGTGTTACAGTCTTATTGATAATTATCTAACATTTGATCATCATGTCTCCATAGTACTTCAGAAAGCCTTTTATCATGCTCATCTAATTTCTAAAGGCATCTCCAATGGATCCAGATAAACTTTAATTCTCCTTTACTCATATCTTATCAGTCATTATTGAATATAATGTACCTTTTAACATGTATTGTCTGAACATATGACACAACTTGACAGACCCCAGAGATTCATATGTAAAAGGATTAGGGGGTCTCAAAAAATGTAGTTATCAAGACAGACTGTCAGCCCCTTCTCTGTACTCTGCCTCTTACAGACTCCTCCACTGAGATCTGTGCCTAGCATTTTGTGCCATGAAAGAGCCAACCCTGTTTGACCTCTGATTCTTTCACAAACTAATAGTACCTCAAATACTCATTTAAAGGAACTGAACCTTCGAGATAAATAAGCTATGTTGGAGTGGTAGATTCATATTCCAATTCACTCCTCAGCTCTGGAACAAACTTCCTTTACATGCTAAGCAGAGAAGTGCCCTTGTCACCTTCATTAAAAACATAGATAATCAGATGAGCATCCTCAAATTCTCCCCAGTCTATCTTGTCTTGCACCCTTCAAGACTAGAGGTAACTTTAGGGATTTTATCCAGACTTGTAATGTCTGCATACTGATTGCATAATACCCATCTTTGAACTTATGAGTCTATGAATAAGTGAATATGCTATACTAAGCTGAAGTCTTTGACTGGGAGACATCCATGCTGCTCATAATCCAGCTCTTAAAATACAAATGGCAGACAAAAATCTTGCCAAAGGCTTGAAGAAGCAAGACATGGGTCATAAAAATAATACTAGTAGGCCTCATTAAAAGAAAGACATTTGCAGAAATGAGACAAACTGCTTTATGAGAAAGGTTCTGAAAAACAGTATACCAATAAATTTAAACGTTTTTCAAGCAAAAGCAAAAAAAAAGGCTCGTGACACAGCACATTTTTTTCTAATCTTAAGTAGTCTTTATCTACAACTTTTCTCTGAAGAAAACCTGAAATTTGAGGCTACTTTTATTAAAATAAAGTTTTGTTAACTGACATGTTAGTCATAACAGCAAAGTAAAACACATAATGGAAGGTATAGAAATCCTATGAAAAGTAAAACTATTAGACATCAGACCAGACACCATGTGTGCCATAAAAATAACCACCCTCAGGCTATACCAAGCTTTTCAAGGTGGGCAAGTTCTGTATCTTCCTGAGTGTATCTTAGAGTACCCATCCAATTGTCAAAGCTATGTTTGAAGACAGACTTCTTGACATGCAAGGGAAATGTATTGCAGAGCAAGGAAGGCCCTGAATGATGAACCTATCTTTCTGTTTAGTTTTATTTATTTTCCGGTGTAGATTCATATCTCCTGTTCTAGAGTTGGTTTTATAGCTTGAAACATCAAGAAAAAGGAGGTCTTGGATAATGAGATTGCTGCGGACACAAAAAGTAAAACATAGGTCTCGCCTTATAAGTTTTATGGCACTGACTGCAGAAGAGTGATTCTGATAGCTAAGATGTTTGAGGCCTGAGATTTGTTTTGTTAAGAACTTCCACATTCTTTTGAGTTTTTTTGATATGTCTAGTGAGATAGCTGCAAAACAGAGCTTACTAGGACAGTGTACAGGGGAGTAGCATCTTCTTTGATTTTTGAAGGGATGCTGTTGGTGATTAATTGTGACATATATATATATATATATATATATATATATATATATATATATATATATATATATATATATAGACTTCCTGACTATGGTTGCTACATGGGGATCAAATGAGATGGAGACATCTACAGAGGTGCCCAAGTCTCTGATGACAAACTCATTGTAAAGTGGGGTGTCATTGATGCAGTAGGTGGCAGAAATTTGTTGTTCCCCAAAACAGATTATACTGCATTTATTAGCATTTAGTTTGAACCATTTCTTAGTGCAACATGTGACATGTTTTTCCACTTGAAGAGACATTGTGTCTTTTGCTGATTTGACGATCATTATCACAATTGCTCTACTTGGGCTTCATGGATGAGCTCTGCTGGTTCTATAGCAATAAAAAAACAATTCAGACATGCAAGAGACACATGGAGAAAAAGTTTATTAGCAGCTCATTAGTATGTACAGCTAGAATCAAATTAATGCTCCTGTTTATAAACCCATGAGAAGTTGTTGCAAAGGCATCTGCAAATACAGAAACACACACACACACACACACACACACATACACACATGCATGCACACACACACGCACGCACACGCACATTCACACGCACACACCCACACATGAGACAACCATATGTACATTCATAAACACGTGCATGCACATGCATAGACAGACACACACACAAAACTGAGACAGCTGTAAGCATATTCCTAAACAAGTGACACATGTGAATGTGTTTGGAGGCACACACACACACACACACACACACACACACACACACAAACATAAAAATGAGACAACAATAAGTACATTCCTGAACACATGTACACACACACACACACACACACACACACACACACACACACACACATACATACACACAAATATGTACAGACACACTCTCAAACACACAGATTCGTAACATTTGCCAGGTGAAGCACAAAACAGCCCTACTTCTGTCATAGACATCAATGGGTGTCCACCATCAAAAGAAGGATTTCACTTGCATTGTTTCACTACCCAAATAGCACAGTAAAGCTGATTGAATTGCACTATAGTATTAATCTGACCTCGATGAATACTCAAGGAAAGTGCACTTAGTCATACTTCAAAGACTGCTGCATTTTCATGTAGTTTTCTCCAGCAAGATTGTCTTAGTGCTCCATGCTGGACCTTTCCTACCACTGCAGCACTATAGCAGTACTTGAATCTCTTCCTCATAATGCACTGAGAAATCTTGATAGCAAAAGTGAAGCTAAGATGAGGAGAAGGAAGCAGTCACTCTGGGTGCAAGGTGTTTATAGATTGTTACTAAGCTAATGTCCAATAGGACACTTGCAAGCCTAGCCCATGCATACCCAAACCCATTTTAATCTTGAGTATCACGTGGGCTATATGGATGAAGGTTCATATACATAGGGAGGTAACCAAGGAACTTGTAGGGAGGGAGTGTTGGTTAGGATAATACTTTTCTCATTGATGGCCTCAGTCCACAAGGGACATAGGGGGGCAGATAATTTCCCTATCAAGGTTTTGTTTGAACAGGGTCTCTATTTTGCATGGATCGGGAGCCTAATGCATAGTACAGGAATCCTTTGGGACACATATCTGTCACTCTAGTATGTCCATTTTATGTCACAAGTGAAGTTCAGATTACAAAGAAAAAAACACTGAAGAAGAGTGTTACTCGAAAGCTTTGTTGTCTGCTGACTTATGCTGTTTATTTCCTGAGCATCGTATTAAACTGTATATCGAACGGTGGACTTGGGTCATTTTTTTCTCTGAATATTAACTGTTATTCACTCAAATCCTTTGATTTGTTGGAAAACCTGTTGCCTTGTGATGTTCAGATTGCAGGATCTGGTGATGTTTATTATGGGCATGTGCAACAGATCCATGATGACTAGTCTGATGAAACCTTGCAGGCCAGGCAAAGATGTCTTCCCAGAAGCCTATAGGACCAAATATAGAGACCGAGACTTTAGGTGATCAGTGAAGGAGAGGGTATTCATACCCTGAATTCTCCTTTTGAGAAACCTTTTTTGGGTGTTCCAGCTGTTGCAATTGTCTGGTTAGCTACATGCCAAAGGGGGTATTGTACTCAATGATAGGTCTGATAATGTCTGATTAGAGTGGCACTATCACATTCTTGGACCTGGATGTCAAACCTTTACTGATAAGTCGGGCAACACAAAATTATTTTCTTACTATCATAGCAATATGTTGGTCAATGGTCATAAAGCTGTCTACATATGTTCCCAAATTACGTACTACTGGGTTGACTCTTAGGGGTGTTTTATTGATGGAGTAATTAACTTGGGTTGACAGTTTCCCAAAGGGTATTATAATGCATGCTTTGGTACTGGGTTTTAGGCCATGGCTTTGGCACCAGTAATCTCTCTGTGTTAAACTGTCTTGAAAGATGTTGGTGTCTTGGGGGGAATCTGTAATAGCTCTCAATTTACAGTCATCTGCATACTTAGAAAGCCAGAGGCATTAAATGTCTGTCATGACTTCCAAAAAGTGTATGCAAAACAGGAGTGGGTTCAGCATGGAGCTCTGGGGAACTCCACTGGCAACTGGCAACCAGTCTTTTTGTTGAGGTGATCTCACAGATCCTGACTTCTTGGGTCCTGTCTGTGAGCCAGCTCGCAATCTAGTGAGTTATGTCAGGATTTATGCCAAGCTCAGAGGGATTGTCAACAATGCCTAGGTATTGAATGCCTTGGCCAGATCAAGATATACAGTATGTCCTGTTTAACCTTTGTCCATTTCTTGGTGACACTGTCAAAGAAATATACCAGGTTAAGTAGGCATGACCTTCCCTTAACAAAGCAAAATTGTGATGAGTCCAGTGCCTCTAGATTACCAATATCCTTGTTTATTATTTCCATGCTAATTCATTCCATGGCTTTGCATATTAACATTGATAGACAGATGAGTCTGTATGTCCCTAGGTTAGTTGATTGTCCACCCTTGTGGAGGAGAATAACTGTTGTGGTCTTCCATTCACTTGCAATGTAGCCTGCTTTGAGGATGTAGTTGAAGAGTGGCTCAAATATTTCTGACAGGTCATGTTTTAGACTGTTCCTGAGGCAACCAAGGCCTGTAAATGTGGTGTTCTTGGCTTTAGCAAGTGCTAACAGCAGCTGACTCTGCTAATAGATGGGGGAAGCATGTTAGAGGGGCTCTCACGAGGAGGATCCAGGGGCAAGTGTGTGTGCGTGCGCGTGCAAGCATGACTGTGTGTGTGTGTGTGTGTGTGGGGGGGGGGGTTTGACTTGACTTTATCAGCCAATAGATTTGCTGTATCAGCCTAATTGGTGAAGGTGGTACCATTCACCACCAGTTCAGAAAACTGATGTGTTTTACCTTTTAAGGTCTCAGACATACCTGAAGAAGGCTTTGTGATTGTCCGTAGCTTGTGAAGCTATCTTGACCTTGTAGCTGCCCTAGTTGGACATAATTAGACATCTTGGTTTCTTGATTAATTGTATAAGAGATCACTCAGTGTAGAAATAGCTCCTGTGCTCCTGACTAAAGTGAACTGCTTGCTTCAGCACATTGTGTGTGGTATAGCTTGTAAAACTTGCTTGCTAAAAAATGTACCAAGCAGTCTGCTACACTTTTTCAACCAGAAGACTTTTTCTTGTTGTCGTTGCTTTCCTAGTTGAGGAGCACAGCATTTGATCTGGTGCTTCCTTGTGACACAGCTAGCAAAGGAGTACCTAATCAGAAAATGGAGTTTTTTTTTCCTCCACAAATTGAGGAGGGCAGCATCAAACCTGCTACTTTCTTAAGATTTAGCTAGCTGAGGAGGAGTACCAGGTAAAAAAATAGACCTTTTATGTTTCTTTCCTTAGAACTGAGGGATGTCAGATCAGAGAGTGTCTGTCTGCTTAGAAACAGGGTGGAGTAATATACTATGTCATTCTGAATCCTGTCTAACATTTCATAAACAACTTAAATGACTTTATAGAGTGGAAATTACAATAAAGCATCCAATACTTGTAGGTGCCACTTCTTTACCAAGATCTATTAGAAATTCCAAACATCATAGCTCTCAACCTTCCATCTCCAAAATGAGGAACATTAGCCCTCATAATGCGGAACAGATGGGCAAAATGTGGAACACATACTAATGGCTTACTATATTTCAACCAGGAAGGCAACAGGATGGTAAAATATGCTGTTTTTACTTATAATGAAGATATTTTAATGAATTAATATGATTCATTTCTATTTATCATGGATTTCACTTTAAAAAATTCCTAATGCTGAATGTGTGACAGAGTCTTTCAGTGTGGAACTTTGAGGAACATAAACTTTTTAAAACCCCAAATGAGGTACATTCCTCGTGATGAAGGAGACTTGAGAGGTATGCCAAACATATTCTCTTACAAGAATCTTAAATAAAACAATATCGCTGGCTAATCAGGATTTAACTATTCTAACAGCGCAAAAAAATTACTATATACAGGGGCAACATAACAAAACGGAACCACTAGAAACAGAACCAAAAATTGCTACATCAAATAACTTATACAAATTTTGAATTACATGCTCCCATGCAGATGCATGCAGATACAATACTTGGACTTGTGAACAAAAATTGCTCCGAATCACTGGAATTATAGTTCAAAAACTTATTCAACTGACTACTGTTTTCAACATCTAAATAAATAGCTATTTGGATCACTCTTTATTAAAAAGATCCCACATAAATTCATTTAATTTATAAAGATTTAATTTTAATGAAATTATTTGACATTTTATTTAATAAACAGTAATGGGTTGCTGATATGCTTCCCTTCTTGTAGAATGTACTGCTTCTTTGACTGCAAACTTCAGTTCACCCTATCTAAATATAAAAATTAAGGTTTGAGTCTTTCTAAATCTGGGTATATGGAATGCCTGTGCCTTAGTAATATCATTTCTAGCATATTTTATTGTATTAACAAGATAAACCATTTAGACACTTGTACCCCTTTTATAGGGGTAATCTGGGAAAACCGGGATAAATTTTCTTACTCAGAGTCACAGAGCAGGCAAATAGAAGTAGAATGAATCAAACCCTGTGCACTAGAATACATGAAGCAGCTTTTTTAATAATTATTGTGAGCATTGATCCTCTTCTCTAACTGCCAGATAATTTTTCTTACATGTTTAGAATCATATCAAGAAAGGGTCATAAGCTTTGCCATCACATTTCAGATGGCATGATCCTGTAAGTAACCTAAAGAGACCAGATCTGTACTCCTGTTATCAAAAATAAATAAAACTGTTCAAATGAATGTGGACAGTTCTATAAAGAAACATAGTAAGTGAAATAATGTATGTATTTATGTACATATTTATTCACTTATCCCATTGCTTTTCATTTTTATTTGTTATAATTCTACTAAGATTCAACAACTTCTTTTCAATGGAGGGCCAGAGAGAATAGGTTAAAGGGTGTCGCTCTCCTATCGAAGACAACACAATAGAAGAGTCTTGGTGGGTTCTGTTCAAGCAGCTTTATTTTATACAAACACATCACTATCAAAGATTACTGACTTTAACTTAAGTAAGTTATATACAAATTAACAACTGTGATCTTGCATGCTTTCTCCCTAGCTGATCTTTCAAAATGGCACTAGGGATTGCAGGTGTCTAGAATTTACATTTTCACATATAGCCTTGATGTGCTTCTTAAAGATACAGCATACACATCACGTGCACTCAGATCTACATCCTCCCTCTTTGAGAAATAGACTGCATTACATTATAAGGCTATTTGGCATGCAAAAATCACAGGTAATTCTTGGTCATGCATGATACAATGCTAAATACAATAAAGTCCACTTTGCTGCATATTTCACACAAGGCTTAGATACTCGCCCATATCGTTTGACATAAAACTGGGAATGAGATTTAGCAATTGGAACTGTCTCTGTTATATGGCTGACCTGTGTAATGTTCAGATCATTTTCTAAAATGGAATCAGAATTTTGAACACCTTCAGGTAAGATCTCGTCACTGCACAGACATCTGTAATCTGTCCTAGTCGATCAAAACCTTTTGTTGTCTGGAATTGCACCGCCTCTCCTTCCCTCAATGGATGAAGTAATCTGTTCGATTTGTCATAATTAGATTTCTGGATGTTACACTTCTTCAGCAATGAAACTTTGATGGTTTTATTGTTCTTAGTTGTAGGCTGCAATAAACTAGAAGTAATTGGTAGCATAGTTCTAGTTTGCCTGGAAAATAGTCTTTGAGCAGGTGTGCCAAGAATATCATCACGGGGTATGTTTCTGAGATTAAGCAAATTCAAGAACACATAGGTATTGTCAGGCTTTGACCTTTTAAGTAACTGCTTTGCACTTTGTACTGCACATTCAGCTAGACCATTGGACTGAGGATATTCAGGACTACTAGTGACATGCACAAAGTTCCATTCATTTGAAAATGTCTGAAACAGCTGGCTAGTAAATTGAGTACCATTGTCAGAAAAAAGTTTATGTGGACTACCATGAACTAAGAAATGACGTTTCAACTTAGTAATAATAGTAGTGCATGTTAGGCTTGGTAGTAAATCAATCTCAGACCAATTTGAATAAGAGTCTACCAAAACCAAGTAGTGCTGATTGTTCAAGAATATCACTTGTTACAGTAGACCAAGGTAGCTCAGGAGCTGGACTTAGCTGAAGTGGTTCTCTTTGCAAATGCAGTCTAGTACTATTGCATACTGACCATGAAGAAAGTACTCTATCAATGTCTTTTGCTAATAAAGAGGCCAAAATACTAGTTCTCTTGTTCTCCTCTTAGAGGATGCAGATCCTGGGTGACCACAATGCAAAATCTGGATATATTCCTGTTTTATGGAAGCAGGGACAATAATTTCTGGACCATTGAAAATAATGTCGTCTTCCATCAACAGTTCATCTCTGTAAGGAAAATAGGTTTGCACTTCAGGTGGTACACTAGGTTGCTTTGACAGCCATCCAACATTAATGTAGCGATTGAGCTTCTGCAAAATTGGTCAGTCTGAATGTGATCTCTTAACTCATTAAGTCTAGTGGTGGAAAAATTATACAATGACATCACATCAAAGTCAAAATTCTCTGCATCAAGCTGTTCTGTAGTATTTCTGGGCAATCTGGATAAGGTATCAGCTAGATAAAGCAATTTGCCTTTAGTGTAGTCATTTTGAAATTGTTACTTTTGCAATTTGAGCATCATTCTTTGTAATATCACTAGAGCAGAATGCATAGGCATCTTAAGAATAATAACTAGAGGTTGATGACCAGTTTCAATCTGAATAGCTCGACTATAAATATAATCATGAAACTTGGAAGATGCAAATACTATTGCCAAAAGCTCCTTCTCAATTTGAGCATACTGCAACTCAGTTTGGGTTAGCACTTTATATGCATAAGCTATTGGTCTTCCCTCTTGTAGTATAATGGCACCAAGACCAAATTTTGAAGCATCACAGGAAAGAGTAACTGGTTTCATCATATCCTAGTATCTTAATGTAGGTGGTCGTGTCAATTTTCTGCTTGTGGTCCTTGAATGCCTTCTGGTGTTGTTCCAAACCATGACAATGCAACATTTTTACATGTTAGCTCTCTTAAAAGTGCTGTCAACTCACTGAAGTCTGGTATAAACTTGCCTAAATAGTTGACCATGCCTAAAAAATGCTGTAAAGCTTGTACATTTTCTGGTACTGACATCTCTAAAATAGCTGCTTGTTTGGTCAGGTCCAGTCTCAAGCCTGTATTTGTAAATAAATGGCCTAGATCATTAACTTCAGGAAGTCTGAATTTGCACTTCAGAGGATTGAGCTTCAATTATACTTTGTGTTCTGTCTAGAATTTTCTTGAGGTTTCTGTCATGTTCTCCTTCACCATTGCCTCCAACAAATAAATCATCTACTATTATAGCAAAAGGATATCCTGAAAAAATTTGTTCCATTGCACGCAGGAAGACTTCACTTCTGTATCTGTATCTGTCAAACGGAGTACCAAAAGTAGTTAGAAATGAGGATTTATGATCAAGCATAACTTGTCAAAATGAACTCTTTCCATCCAAGACAGAAAATACAGTAGCATACGGGATTACAGCTGTGACTTCTTTGACTGTGCACATTGGATGATATGGTCTCTTTAACACTTTGTTCAGATCTCTTGAGTCAATACATATTTTGATTTTGTCTAAGCCTTTTTTGTGAGTGACTACCATAGACGATACCCATTCAGTTGGTTCTATGACTGGACAAATCACACCTTGCTACACCATTTTATCCAGCTGAGCTTTAACTTTGTCCTTCATAGCTATTGGAACTCTTTTGGCTGGTCTGACTACTGGGTCTACGTTCATGGAATACACAACTGGAAGTTTGCCTAACTTGTCATGGAAAACATCAGCATACTCTGAAAAAATGGCTGCAGAAAAACTGAAACTCGAAAATGTACTTATGTGATGGATTTTATCAAAAGAAAGCAGATTCATTCTGAAACTATCTTTGAGACTCAATAAAGATTGCACTGGTCTTCAGACTACATAGAAAAACAAGTTGTAACAGTTCACAGCCAAATAACATGAAAGCATCAATGAACCTTCGGTTTGAATTTTTTCACCTACATAAGCAACAAGTCTCGCACTACTGGCTACATTGAGTAGTTTGTTAGTTCTCACTCTAGCAAATGTGTCAGCTGATATAACATTATACTTCAAAGCAGTGTCTACTTTGAGCTGGATGGATTTTCCATTAATCTGGACAGTACAAAACACTTCACTCATTGTCAATAAATTCACTGCATCAACTCTTTCAGCAAGCACTGATGCACAATCTATATAAGCTGACTGCTTGGGCACTACTTCATCAACTTGCTTTATCTATTTATTTATTGCATTTGTTGACTGGGAAAGTCCACTGGGCCTGAAAGAGCCCATTTTCAGTGGAGGCCCAGGGAAAAAAAGCTTCACAGTATTACATACACAAGACAATAAAATACAAATGGAGCAATGCTGATACATAAAAAATATTTACAAAGCATGTATAAAAAGCATATGTGTAACAGAGATAATGCACATTAACTATAAGCATGTTATCTACAAGCAAAGGTCTTAGTCTGTTAGAGAGAAAAGGAATTACATTAGATGAATGTAAAGTGGGAGGTCGATATCATGTGAGAGAGAGATATAGTAGAAAAGGTACAGTGTGATGATGTGATAGTTGAACCGGCAAAGTAAATAGATAGTTGTGAGCAGGACAGAAAGATGAAGTATATGGGTAATGTGCTAGAGTATAGGCATATAGTAGTGTGGGGCTAGAAGCACAGGGGTATAGATATACAAGTACAAAGCAAGAGGAAAAAGATTGAGTTAGAAGTATGAAGTAGGTGGGAGAGAGAAACAGGAAGGTAATAGAAAAGAGTTGAAGCAAATATTAAAGGAGGTTGATAGTGATAGGAACCTAGAGTGGGACATCAGGTGTTTAGGAGTTTCGGTGGGGTACAGGAGTATATCCAGTGAGAGAGGAGATGTACTTTTAAGGACTTTATGAAGAAGGCAGGATTGCTGATAATTCTGAGAGAGGGAGGAAGAGCTTTCCATAGCTTGGAGACGGCATAGGAATATAGCATTTTGCCAGCTGAGAGTTTGGGTTTCTCTATAGACAGCAACATTTTGTTTTCTGACCTGAGGTGGCAAGTGGGATGGTATGTGGTCAGTATGGATGACAGGGAAGGGCAGCTTTCTGGATGGAAGATTAACTTGTGGGCTGTTTTTAATTCTAGGTAAGTAAGGTGGTGGGGAAATTCTAGCCAATTGAGTTGATGCAGTGAAGAGCAGTGGTGTGTAGAGTATTTTGAGTTTGCAGCATATTTGGCAATTTTATTGAAGCAGGAGTCAAACTTACTTTTTAGAGAGGACTGTAGGCTGGTGAAGATAGGGGTGCCATACAGCAGGGTAGGGAGAAGAAATGAAGAGGCTAGGGCCTTTTTGGTGGTGATGCTGAAGAAGTATTTGTGTCTGTATAGGGCACCCAGCTTTTAATGTGTCCTCCTGATGTTACTGTGGCTATGAAGGTCAAAAGTTAAACTGTCATCGATAATGACTCCTAGCAATTTTGTACTAGGGACAACTTTTAAGACAGCATTGTTTTGGGAAGTGACAGTAAATAGAGATTTGTTGATATGGCTAGTTTTTGAGGGGGTAAATAATAGCCGTTTAGTTTTATTGGGGTTAAGGGCTAGGTGATTTTTGGACATCCAGACCTCAGTAGAGTTGTATGCTTCTTAGGTCAGGTGCTGTAATTTGGTGAGAGATTTAGAGGAACAGATTATTGTTGAGTCATCAGCATATTGGATGATGGAACTGTGTGTTAAAGTTTGATGGAAGTTGTTGATGAATATGCTGAAAAGGAGGCGACCCAGTATAGAACCCTGGGGAACACCTGTATTTGTAGGGATGAAATAGGAGGAGGAGTGTTGCCATTTGGTGGCTTGCTGCCTGTTATTGAGGTAGTTTGGAAACCATTGAAGGGTAGGGGGGATAAACCTAGTTTAGAGAGTTTGGTAATTAGTAGAGAATGTGAAATGGTGTTGAATGCCTTAAAAAGATTGAGAAAGAGAGCTGAGACTAAGGAGCCAGCATCACAAGCTTTATTAACTGTATCTATAAAGGAAATAATGGCAGTGTTGGTGCTATGGCTGGGCCTGAATCCGTGCTGAGTGGGAGAAAGTAATTGGTGTTTTACTAAGTGATTTAGGAGCTCCGTGTGGATACAATTCTCAAGTATCTTTGAGATGGGGGAAGAGTATGGCTATAGGACGGAAGTGTGTGATGTCTGAGTTATTGGCGCCTTTGTGCAGGGGATGGCAAATGCTTTCTTCAGATGTCTGGAATGCAGGATTCTTGAATTGATCTATTGAGAAGGATGCTGACAGGGTAGGTGATGGAAGGGACAGCTAGTTTTAGGTATTCTGAAGTTAACAGGGGCATTTGTGCAAGGTTTTAGTTTCAGGAGATGTTTTTGGATGATGGATGTAGGAATTGGTGATAGAAAGAAGTAGGGTAGGGGGGTTAAAGGATTGTGAGATGGTAGGGGTTCTGTAGTGTCTGGGTTGATGGGTTGGAAGGTGGTTGTAAGTTTGGTGATGGTGTCAATAAAATATGTATTCAAGAGTTTAGTTCAGAGGAGGTTTTATCTGGGTTTGGGAATGGAGTGTTATTAGTGCCTGGGTGGAATAGGGAATTAATGGTTCCCCAGAATTTTTTGGGATCTTGTTTATTCTGGTCTTGCATAGATAGGAAGTATCATTTGTTTTTGGCAACTAAATGTTTAGTTTGATTTCAAAGATATTTGTAATGATTGAGGTTGGTGGGTGTTTTTCTTTTTGCTAGGTTTTCCAAGCACTGTCCCTAGTGGACATGAGTTGCTTTGTGGCTTTTGACAGCCAGCAGGTGTGTTTAGATTTGACTCTCTTTAGTTTGAGGGGCTCAAGACTGTTTACAGTTTGTAGAAATGTAGAATTGAAGAATTCTACAGCTTCATTGAGTGGAAGAGATTTTATTGGGCTCCAGTTTGTTTTCTGTAGTATGTCATTGAGGGTATCATGGGAGAAATTAGACAAATCACTGGAATATCTATTTGGTGAGGGCTGGGTTTAGAGGTGGGCTTCTGTATAATGAATGCTGGTCAGTGGTCGCTGACACTGTCTGGGAGAATGCCTGAGGAGGAGATATTGTTGGGTTCAGAAACCAGGATCCCATCCAAGGTTTATCCTTTGTTATTGTTTTTGTCTGGTCTGTTAATATCAGATATAAGTTGGGAGTAAGTATGGAGGTTGAAATTTGTAGAGGATGTTTTATTGGTGATGTCTAGCTAATTGATATTGACATTGCCTAGAATTATAGTTTTGTTTTGTATGTTGAGGCTTGTCCAGGCTAGAATGTCTTCTAGAATGGGGCAGTTGTTGCCTGGGGGAATGTATATGACTATAATGCAAAGGCTTTTGCTGTTATTAAGTTTGAGGAAAGTAACTAATAGCTCAGCAGAAGGGAAAGGAGGAATAGACTTAGAGTAAGGAATGACTGTATAGGTGTTAGGTAGAGTAAAGCAACACCACTGCCTTTCTTGTGGAGTCTGTCAGATTTGAGGCAGGAGAAGTTTTGTGGAAGGATTTTGGAATCTGTGATATTTGGCTTTAGGTAAGTTTCAGTGAAAGTGGGGAAGTCAGGTTTGTGTTGGCTTAGCCATGCATGCAAGTGAGGAATCTTGTTCATAATGCTTTGGAGATTAAAAGTGGTAAAGTTTAAACATTTTGTGAAGCTGGGGGAGTTATGAGAAGGGGGAGTGGGGCCTCGATTTTGGTGTATATCACCACAGAGGGTTGATTTACATTAAATAGGGAAGTAGCTAGGGAGGGGCTTCTATCTTGAGTAGTTGATAGGTTTGTGATCTTGGTGAGAAATAGTGCTGTGTTGTGTGGGGAGCAGAATAACTTTTTTTGTAGTATAGGATTAGTTGGATATAAGCTAGAGCAGATAGTTGTGTAGCTAGGTGTGATGTGAGTTGATGTAGTGGGGGAGGGTGGGGAAGGATGATAGGTTGTATGATACGAAGTTAGTGTAAGCAGGAGACAGAATTGGAGAGTGAATGTGAGAAGAAAGATGTTGAACAGAAGAGACATAGTTGTTTATTTATCTAGATGAGGCTAAGGTGCAAGTTGTTGAGAGTGGGTTAGAGGTAGCTGGTAGATAGGGTACAGGAGTCTATGGCAGTTTTGGGTGTATAATTGTATGGAGGAGTAAATAATATACTGAAAGTTTGGTAGGGACTGGTAAATTAAGAAGTGAGGTGGGGTAAAGGGATGGAGTTGCGCTGGGAATAGAGGAGTGTGTGCATGTGGTGAATTGGTAATGGGAGGAGTATATAGATGAAGTAATGTAATTGGAGGTAGGGAGTGTGTGGTGTTGTGAGAGGTAGTATTTAGGAGGGTGTGGTGTGGGATATGGTAGACTGGGAACTGGGGAGGTGTGAGGTGGTGGGGTGTGATTGGTGGTGGGTGTGTCAGGGTTAAGTATAAATGTAATTGATATGGTGGTGGGTCGGAATGGGGGTAGGGTAGGTTAGCAAAGTGAGCCTGAGCATAACAAGGGTGAATGGAGCAGGGACAGCCCACGCTGGAAGAGGCAGGAGTCCCACCAAAAACAAACAATCAACTTTTTAACCCTTTTTTAGTTTAGCTTCTTAACCCTTTTGCTAAAATACTGCAGACTTATGCTGCCATCTCATGGTATAAGCATTGAAAACACCGGGGTTGGGTAACAGCTATGGGGAAATATTCTATGGGAAGGAAGAAAGGAATAAACTACAGGGAAGGAGGTGTCTTCGAGTCGGTCAAGCCACTAGTGTGCTAGCCCTGGAAGTCACCCAGAACATTTAGAAAGCAGAAACAAAACAACTGATAGCTGAATGCAGACACCTACACTATAGGTTATAGGAAGACACATCTCTGTGGATAGTTGGAGGGATATCAGGAATGTCTGCAGTCTAAATTTAGAGGTAAATGGTGGCATAGTGCGAGTAGCCCAAGTGGTAGTACTGGTGTATCAAGCTGTAAAACAAACAAAAAAGGTGCTAAGGTAAGTTAGTGAAAAGGGAATAAGTATTCCAAACCAGAGATTATTTTGTTCTACCTTTCTTTACAACTGTAGGAGGCTTACTTGATTTGCAAAACTTTTGGAAATGGTTCCATTTTTTACACTTGTGACATTGCTGACCAAATACAAAGCACTTCTCTCTCTTAGACTCATGATTTGCACCACGATAGTGACAGTTAAAAAATAAAGCTAGACTTGGATTTTGCTGAGTCATGCTTGAACTGCACTGAGCTTGAACGAACTCCTTTCTTTGAACTTTCTGAAAAGCCACGTGCCTTTCCTGGAAACCATGTAGCTGCCATGTGCTCTGGTCTTCTTCTATTTGCCACTTGTTGTATACTATTAACATGTGCTCTGGAGCTAACTGAATCCACACTCATGTCACTCGTAAGCATATGTGTGTTTATCTGTCACCTCATGAATTTGACAAATCTCTATGGCTTTGCTCAAAGTTAAATCACTATCATGAAGTAAAATATTTCTCACAGCACCACTATTAATACCACACACAAGCCTGTCCCTTATCAGCTCATCTTTTAAGTCACCAAACTGACACATTTTAGCTCTGTTTCTCCAGTCAGTTATATAAGCTGCAACTGTTTCCCCTGGTTTCTGATCTCTTGTGTAAAACAAATGCCTCCCTGATATAATATTAATTTGGGAGTTACACATTTCTCCGAACTTGCGCTTCAAACACTCGGGCTCTTCCTTTGACTCAGCTTGTACAACAATATGATTCTCACCTTCTCCTTCATATACTGCAGGTGCGTACACAAATGAACGCTCTCTTTCTATGGTCTCTGACCCAGCTAGGTTTAACAAAATGAATGCCCTAGTGCATGCATTTCTATCCACATAAGCTTCTTGTATAAAAATATTGTACTCTTGCTCAAATATTCTCCAATTTTCTGCAATATTCTAATCAAATACAAGTGGTAGGGGGTTTCAAAATATCTCTGCCATATTAACACATACCAGTGAAGGGTTTTGCAAATAAGCACAAACATGCACACATGCACATATGCCAGAAACTTATGCCAGTATTTGTAACTTTGTCCAATGCCTTTGCGCTTCTGAATTTATACTCTTTTGGGCTTTTCAAAATGATGCTAATTGACAAACTTGTAGTACCTGTGAATAACTGGATTTTGTGAAATAAACTTCTTGGGCACTTTATGCTTTTGCAATATCATTTTGAAAGGCTAAAATGCTAAAGTCATTTATCATCAATTTAAGAAACACTTCAAAAACATTACGATGTGACTAGATAACTCTCGGGCACTGTCATATTCTTGTAATGTCATCTTTTGCAATAAATCACTTCTTATCAATGTACAAAACATATCAAGTAACTGCACAATGCAAATAAATCGAACATCTCTTGCTCAAAACTCAACTTCAAAGTAATTACACTTTGTGAATAACTGCATACAGCACACTGAAATGTCTTCAAAATGGCAGTATCTTGCTAGGCAACTCTTTACATTTACAGTATAAGAAACACTCTGTAATGGTGGCACTTTGCGAATAGACACACCCAGCACAAGAACTTTTCTAAATGGCTATATTTTGACTGTATTTCACAAAATAGTTGCACTTTACACACAACTCTTCGAAATGCATGCACAGTAATAAGCACACTCTGTAAGCACTTTTGCACACTTTGAGATACTTCAAATAACTTTGCTATGTCCTTGATACAATACAAAGTTGTAGTTATGCCAAAACACAGCACTTTGCCAAAACACATGTGATCTCCTTGCTTTATTTTTGCGTAACATGCCCTTTTTTGCCGTTATTATATTCTTTTCACTTGTTTAAACCCTTTTCATGCCCAACATACTTTTCTTGTGCTCTTTTGACTCTAAACATGCCCAGTTTTTCCTTAAACACAGTCGTTTTTCTCTAAACATGCTCATTTTGCTTTACTGTTAATCATTTCACCAAATACTTTTGTTTCAAATGTTTCCTTTAGTTAAACTTTTTCGTGCTTTCAGCTTGCTTAGTAATGCAAACTTTTTGTGTTTTCAGCTTACTCAGTAATGCAGTTTATGCCCTTGTAATGCCCCTTTTCCTTTTGTATCAGATAAACAGTTTGTGCTATTTCTATTAGCTTTGATTCTTTTCTGTCTTTTTTTGTGCTCTTTTCTCTCAGCTTTACCTTCACTGCCATCTCTGCACCTCATGGCTCTGAATATTATTCTCTGCGATCCTGGTTCTGACACCATGTCACTCTCCTATCTAAGACATAGTAGAAGAGTCTTCGTGGGTTCTATTCAGGCAGCTTTATTTTATACAAACACATCAATATAGAAGATTACTGACTTTAACAAGTAACTTATACACAAATTAACAACTGTGATATTGCGTGCTCTTTCCCTAGTTGCTCTTTCAAAATGGCACTAGGGATTGCACGTGTCTAGAATGAATGCCTTCACGTACAGCCTTGATGTGCTTCTTAAAGGTACAGTGTACACATCACCTGCACTATGATCTGCAAAGGGTGCATAGTATTTATTTACAATACAATCCTTCAGTCAGTACTTAATTCAAGACCAAAAGCTTAGGTAGACGTTTATAATACAGCATTTCTTTTGCATGCTTTCAATGTTGATATACATTAATTAATAATAGAAAGAAAGCACATTACAATATGAAAATTATTTATAAATTTATAAATGAACTAAAATAAATTGTATATTCAGAAATTCTGTTTTTCCCATAATTATATGGATGAGTAAAAAAGCAAGAAGTAATACTAGCATTGTACTTGTGTTAGAGGGAGTAATAAGATGATGTAAAGCTAGGATACAGTCATTGTATGGATTAAAGGAGATTAGTAAGTGACAATTTAACTTACTGCTTCCCACAAGAGCATAGTCATCAAAACTGCATAGTCCCTGTGTCCTGAAATGAGTATTCAAAGTCTAATTTCTGATGTCCTGGTACAGATGTAAACTGAAAACTAAAGTAGCAAGGTGGCATCTACATGGTGACATGTTTAGGTCATTAAGCACAGTGAAGTGATCAGCATGGATGTTGTGAACTGGAGTTATTAAACAGTGTTTGTAAAAGTTAAGAAAATGTGAGATTTTCCATTTTCACATTAATAATGTAAAAGTGAGTATGATACTGTTATGTTAGGGGTGGTCTGTGGAAGCAGTGGGCATTAGGAAAAAAAAGGATGGCACAGTGCTGTAGTGCTTGCACTGTCGCCTCACAGTGGATGGTGCAGTGGTGAAGCGGTTGTGTTGTTGCCTCACAACAAGGGGTTCTCCTGTTCACTTCTCGGCTGGGGTGTCTTCTTTGTAGAATTTGCATGTCCTTCCTGCATTTATGTGGGTTTCCTCCTACGTTACAAAGACATGGACCTGGAGCATTTCCCCCCAGGCCTCCAGTGAAAATTGGCTTTGTTCCAAGTCGGACTTTCCCATTAAGCAAATGTTAAATAAAATAAATGACAAAACCTGATTAGCAAAGTGAAGACATTCAGAGACTTATTTTTTCTGTAAAACAGTTAAAATTATTTGCTATAATTTCATAAAAGTTGTGTAACCTAAAGCTGAGTAAACGTTGCTATCATATAAAAAATGTTAAGGCACACGATGTTCTCACTGTTGCCCCTGATACTTTCCATCTAAGACATGTCGTTTTGTAGACTAATATTGTTTTGAAATATTGTGAAAATATTAAATTTGTAATTTGCACAGATTCTGCAGTGTCACTAAACAGCAGTGTGCTACCCCCTGTTTAGTGACACTGCTGTTTAGTGACACTAAACAGCAGTGTGCTACCCCCTGTTATCATATGTCATTAGAAAGCTCTCATAGAGGTGAACCTTTCTCCCACTAATACATTCAAACTATTTTGTACATTTATGGAGATATTACCCTTTATTTGACCATAAAACTATTCCTGTTTTACACTTAAATATCATTTTCTTCAATTAATCTGCAATAATAAGATCAGCATCTATAGACTTTTGATAATAAAATAACACCACTCTGTATCTCATTGTCTACCAAATATCATTCATATTTCTGAATTGTAACCCATATCATTTATAACACATTGAAAATCTTACAAAATGTGTTTTCAGCTGAAGATTCTGGAGACAAGTACTCAGTAAGCAAATGTTTTCCTGACTTAGAAAATCTCGAGAAGTAAGGGGATTAACTAGCTTCATACTTTTCAGGATTGGATGAGTTTCAAACTAATGCCTTTCAATGATAGGGTAGATTATAAGTGATGTATGCCACTATGGTATGTGATGTAAAATGCTTGCAACTAGGATTGTGTCCTGTGTTATGTTGTCATTTATATAAACATATGATTGTATATGTTGTAAGTGATGCTTTAATAAAGATGTTTCTTGTTTTAAAAAAGGCAGGAATTGAATAATTTGTATAATGTTGCATAGGTTATATGATATATAGCAATACATGTGATATGTTTGTAAATGGGAACTTGTTAATACAGTTTGATTAGTTTTATATAAATGTAAAATTGCCTATGTCACAAGTGATAATTTAATAAAGGTGTTAAAAAAGATGCATATCATTGAGTCATGCTCCCCCCCCGACATCCCCAAAACTACCATTTATCTAAACTAATGTTCTTATCCTTACTATCTAAAGTATGATTAATAAAAATCACACTGATTCTTTTAACATTAGCTATAGAGTCATAACAAGGACCGTTGATTCCATTTGTCAGAACTGATATATATGGATAATTTCTTTTATTAACAACATCTATCATTAATGTCATCTGTTATATCTTCCCTATAGTCCCTCTACATAAACACCTGCTTAATTTTAATACATTAATCAAAAACAGTACATGATCTTATTATCTGATCTTTTATACATTTTTCCATAGGATAATAAGGGTCATGTGTATCAAAATTCAGTTAATATTGGTTTACAATATGTAGTGGAAGAAAACATTTTATTAATTTAATCTCAACTGACATATACAAAGATAGGAAGTGTTAATGGCTTAAATCCTTTGGTTCGTCTAACCTTTGACACTGATGAGCATGAAATAAGGGTTAAAAGCTGCAAAGTTCAGGTTAGAGTTGAATTTTCAGTGGACCAGGGTTTAAAGTATTTAAGATTAAAGTATTTTTGTATGTGAATATCATCATGTTTTATTTTTCCTGCTAGGATATTAGAGTTGAGAGGGCTAAATTAATGAATAAAGGAAGGTGGGTAGTAAGTGGGCAGTAACTAGAAAAAGGGGCTTTCCTTTAAGAAAGGGAAATTTGAAGAGTATTAGGATTGGAGTCTGAGGATGCATTGGCTTGTATAATGAAAGTGGAGTTTATGTGTTTATTGTAAAGAAATAATGCTCCCCACTCAGCTTTTTACTAGGCTATAGTCATGAATATAGTTATAGAAGGAGAATATGTGTTAAAAATCTGGGGAGTCGTGTTTGTGCCAGGATTCTATGATAGCTGTGATATCAGGATAATGCTGTGATAAGAAGGTGCTAATTCAATCAAATTTATTTTTAAAATAGTGGGAGGATTCAGTGTGGTATATGAGAAGGTAGACAGAATTTGGTAATGGGTATGTGTGGAGGGCACTAGTGGGCCAAAGTTATTTTCTATTTTTGCTTTTAATAAAGAATAAGAATAGTATACTTTATTATAGTTTGAATGATCCATTGGTCTCTTAAGATTAATTTTGTTTATCACTATATTGCACCAAGGACTTCACTTATTTTGATATTTTGGCAATATTTACATGACATACTTCTACACTGCATTTCAGAAGCCTCATACATTAAACTGCTAAGATTCTGAAGTGTTGGAATATCATCTTCCAACTGTGTACAACTGTTTTCTTTTTAGCTGCAAACAGTATCAGAAATAACAAAGCCTATTTATGTTAGGAAATGTCTTCCCCCATATCCAAGCTTAATATTAATAATTTAGTTTTTTTATGTTGTACCTCTTACAATATCATAGCTGTTTTTATAATATTATCAAATGTCTGATTGCCTGTAATGAAGCCAATCTGACCAGGTCACACCACACTTGGTGAAGTTCTCCTACTTCAGATTATTCAAATGAAAGGGTAAAAAGACCACATATACAAGCCATTCAGTAAAAACTGCAAGAAATCCCAGCCAAGCTGCAGTGTTCACTATGTGATACATTAAACTTTCTGTAATAGAGGTCTATGGGATAAATACAAATGCCCCCCTTAAGGACATCTTGGGTCAAAGCTACATGGCTTCTGAATGTTCATGGCTTTTTTTTTTTTTTTTTTTTTACTTTTTAAGTCTTTATGGTTACGTTCAGGGCAATAAAGCCAACCACAACTAACTGTAGACATGCATGCTTTGGCCTTTTTATTGAACTCTTTAGCACAACATAAATGAAGAGCTTAGCTATACTTCAGAAACACAGGGTCTTTAAACCCATCTGATGCCCATAACCATTAAGGTATCTGGAAAATAGTCCAACTAATCTCCAGACCAAAGGGTAGAAGGACCACACATACAAACCATTCATTAAAAACTGCAAAAAAAAACAGCCAAAATAGAGTTTTCACTGTGTGATACATTAAACCTCCAATAATGGAGGTCCATGGAATATATGCACATGATCGCTTAAGGACATCAAGTATTTCAACTACATGACTTCTGAATGTTCTTGACTTGTTTTACTTTTTAATTCTTTATGATTACATTCAGGCCAGTAAAGCCAAACCCCACTACCTGTGGACATGCATGTTTCAGCCTTTACCAAATTATCCACTTATGCTCCTACTTTTATTTCCAAAGCATGGGGCCTGCACTGACATATAGGCTATCTGTTATCAAGTTGTAATCACTTCCTCATACAAAACAATCTCATGGAAGTATATGAAGTTTGCCATAATCTTTTTTTAATTCTTCTTCTTGCATTTTAGTGGGATTCTGTTGCCTTACCTATATCCTCCTACCATTATGTATCTTGCACCATTGTCAGAAAATTCTTCCTTAACTAAGAGTAATACTCCCATTCTAAGAAATAAAACTATGGTGCCCCTGCATCAAGCTGTAATAAATATAGCATATTATGCTTCCTTAAATCCTCTGCTTAATACACTCATTATGCCTATTTTATCTAAATATATATCATTCAGGTTATGTCTGTTGCCCAACTGTTCTAAACAGTTTAAAGCATTTATTTTTACAGCAAGCAGGTATCCTTTACCAAATCTCACAATATGTATTATTTGTAGCAAATAATTGTCTTATTTTTACAGCAAGCAGGTATCCTTTACCAAATCTCACAATATGTATTATTTGTAGCAAATAATTGTCTAAATCTTTGTCTTACAGTTTTCTTAAATGATGTTTTCTGTAAACTCTTTGCAACTGTTATAATAACTATATATCTATATCTTTATCTATATAGATCTAGATAAATTCATATGATCATTGGCAGTTACTAGTTATACAGTACAGGACAGACTATTGAAAGACATAGCCCTTTTTTTTCAATTCCTACAGCACTATCTGTTCAATTCCTTTACTCAGAGTCACATAGAAGGCAAACTGATATTGAGGAAAATAAACCTTAGACTACAAAAAAGCAGCATTTTATAGCTTCATTCCCCTCTGTTAAATGCCTGATAAAGCTGTGTATGAACTATTTTTCCAAGGTATGTTATAGATCTGAATAGGCAGTGTTAAGCCTCTTCATGATATAAGGATGGTATGTTTCCATACCTTCTTGAGTCTGTTAATAAAATGCCAAGCATGTTTTTTTCCATACTTGCAGCCAGCTATCAGCTGCCACCAGCTCCTCTTATCATATATTGGGTATACATACCAGACCCACCTTAACCTCTCTCAGGCTCAACACAACTCATTTCCAGGACCAGTGAGGAGGTCTGCTGTTACAGAGAATGCCATAACTCCCAAACCACTTCAGCAGCCTTGTAATTTTTGTCATTTCTGCCTTTGGATGGAGCCTTCATATATACATGCATACACATCTTGCAGACTAAGCAGTGTGTTGCTTATATAACACACAGACTAAAAGGCTTATAATGGTCTCTTAGGGTAGTGAGCTTAGGTTGCTTACCTAAACCAAGAATGAGCAAGTTGATGTGAGCTGCTCACTCCGATCCTTCCACTGTGGCCCCTGCTGTAGCTGTGCCTTTAATTGAGCATGGACTATCTAGGGTACAGTAAAGGCTTTTTCTCTGTGTGCTTCAGGACAGGTCAGAATCCAGCCTGTTCATCTCCCATACCCATCTTCCTTGACAGGTCATGTTGACTCTTGCACAGCTGATAATGGATAGATAATTATTAATGTCTAGATAGATGCCATAATAAAAGTGATATAATAAAAATAATAATAATAATAATTAGGGATATAGAATCAGCAGAGAATTGTAAATTATTAATGCCTGTTTCAACTAAGTGTAATAATAATATTTCTCTCTTCTCACTTTTCTTACTGTACGTACGGCTCTATTATATTAAAGCATCAGTTTCATGATTTTCACATAAGCTACACTTTCTTGACTCATAATATGAAACTCTTATTAGGCTAGAAATTTTGCAATGAAAGTTAAAACGTAGTGGACTTCGATTGTTTTTTTTTTTTTGTTCTATTAAACTTTTAGTTAACACGTGGTTAAGTTTTCAAGAAGATACTTTACTTCCTTTGCCAAGCTTTGTACATTTTATTATTATACCCCAATTCAGATAAGTTAAATAATCCAATGTCTCATTGTCAGCACAGAATGATGTCCTTCCTGTTGTATCATTCCGTTCTTCTCTCACCATACTTTATCCTGCATGTAATATGGAAAGATAATATGGAAAAATTGTTTGTTTATTAATACAGTCAGTTGTTTTTAATTATGAGAAAACTTACTAGTACCTTTTAAATTTATTGTAGCACCATTTCTGTAGTTTTCATAATCAATTAAGATTGCAGTGTGTCTTTTTTAGCAGTCACTTCCAAGTTAATGCATTTCTTCTATACAGCAGCTGAGAATAAAAAACAGTGCACCCTTTTAAGCTAAATAATAAACTGCAAATAAGAGTAAACCAATTTAGTTAAGTCAAGTTCTCTCTAGACAGACTCAGCAAACTGCCCAAAATAATCAAGGGTATTGATTTCAGGCTATGAATGACAATAGCCTGTAGCCAATCACATCACAGTGTTTTCCCACTAGGCCACACAACCTCCCTTCCACTTCCACCATCCTCTCTTGTAAGTCCTCATGCTGTGCTTCTGTGGCAGCCAATTTTAATTTTATGTCTACTGTCCTTTTATTTAGAGATTGCACAGCATCTAAGTAGAAAGTGTGGACTTACTCTCTTTCAACTTTTGCTTATTTGATGACATATAGTAGTGCACTAATTTTCTACAGTCCATTATATATTCTATTTAATTTGTCATTTGATAAGTCATAATCCATGGTTAATTCATAGACAGCATTTATATAGTGTTGGAAAGCAGTATATTATTCTACAGTTCTTACATGATGTGTAGAATTGTTCTTAGGTATGAGTATGTTTTTTCCTGCTGTTTGCTAGGTTGGGGTCCATATAGGATTTGCATATAAACAATTTGTAGTCAGTGATAAATTATCGTGGAATGATATCAGTGTGTTTAGCAAAACACTGCGTGCTATGTTTGGATAACGGGTTTTCCATTTTGCAACCTTTCTCAATAATCTCTTTAATTGCTTCTTCATTACATTTTATATCATCTATATTAACACTTCTTACTGGTTCTTTTAACTCCTTTATCACTTCAGAACCTTTGTTATCATGTTCAAAAGGAACTTTGTAAACACTTGTGATGCCACTGCTGCTGTTTTCTAATTCTCATTATCATTGCTTGCTTGTTTTGTATTTTCCTTATATTTTTCTATATACCTTCTATGTTTTTATGCATGTGTTGATCTTTTTTCTTTATAACTGGGAATGGTGTATGAAAAATCATGATCAGTTTGATACTGTGTGTTGCTGTAATCACATCAATTTTTTTCTTAGAATTTTTGGTGAGCTGTTCCTTTTCCTGTATTCAAGTACTGATGCTCCTTATTTTGGATGATTTACAGTTATTGCTTCTATGGTAATATTCTGCTTGTTCCCTCCCTTACTTTTGTTACTTGATTTTTGTGTGATAGTGCTATATCTGCAAATACTACAGCTGGTTAGCATGCTCTATTTATTTCTGTTATATCAAAATAATCTGTTTTATGTGTCCTAATTAGTGTATCCATCTGTTTCAGCAGTCTTTTAGCACAATGAGTCTTATTTAATTGCTGTAGTCACTCCCCTTCATCTGCCCTAATATGGTATTTGGTTTCTATTACATCAAACAGATATCTCTTAGCTCATTCTCTTCTTAACCAATAAAGCCCTCTTAGCTCTCTGTTTCCTGCATTTCTCGTTGCTGTGAAATCTTAACTTTTGAATGACATCCAGGCCTCCTACAGAAGGCTCCATTGTCTTTTTCTCTGTGGCATATCTTCTACACAAATGCACTAATCTGTCTGTTTCTCAATTTCTGAAGGATTCATCAGTTCATGTGTTGCTATATTGCTTGTATTGGAGTCTCAGCTGTAAACCATTCACTTCTCAGTTCCTATCACCTTGATTTCTATTTTTCAGTCAGAATAAACATCTTCCTTTTCAGTGCATTTTACTTTTGTGTTCCTGTTCTTCATTTGCAAAATTTACCATGTATAGATATCTTTGCCTGCAATATTACACTATATCAGATTTCTATTTCTTTCTCAAGTCCATATTCTTAATTTATTAATTTTGATAGCTCTGGATTTTATCCTGTGTCAATCACATCATTTACTAGACAATGTAAAGTTTCTTTATATATATGCTGTTTTGATCAGACTCAATTCTACTAAAGACCTTAAGTTTTCGTCTGTAGCTTTTAATATTATTTTTTCTGGTGCAATGTTTTCTTTCCTCTAAATTCTTCCTTGCTCTTGCTATATATACTATTTGTGCAAATTCTGCATTATGTGCATGCTTATGTTAATAATCATTTCACTCAGGTTGGAGACAGAACAAAGAATAAAAATTTGTTGCTAAGCACTTTCTTATTACTAATCCTGTTATATATTATTTAATAAAATTGCTGTTTCGCTCAGTTGATTTTCTGTGCTTATTTAAATAGGGAACAGCGTGGCCTGCTGTATGCACAGTAGGACCCAGACTTGCAGAGATTACAGAACAAACAGCTGTAAGGTATGGTGGGTGGCTACTGTAAAAAAAAGATCTGTTATTTTATATCCCTTCTTGGAAACTTCAAACACCACTGTCTGCCCCTAAAGAAAGACCACTGCTTTCTAGTTACCACCCATGACACCCTTCAAATATACCTTTTCACTAAACTCCTTTACAAAGATTCCAGCCTTAGCTGGTTGCCTAATAAAAGGAGTAACTCCTCCCTCAGGTCCACTGGAGCCAATATCCTATCCTTAAGAAAACTTAATTTCTGCTTACCTGTTGGGGAAAAGAGTTTCTTCGAAGTAATCATAGCAAACTGTCACTAACTGCCACCACACTTCTACTTAGAAGAAGTCTGCTTGACTACTTCTTCAGCATTAATGGCTGCCACTGCTTCCAAGATCCTGTACGTGGTGTCTTACTGACTGCTGAGAGATGATCTATGCCTGGCCTAAAAATAATCCTCTGACCCCACTCTGATGGACCTGTTGCACATATTCAAACAAATTGCATCAGAATTGCCTGATCTAGGGACCTAAAACTCATTTGTAACATAATGTCATGTTGGAGGGAGAGGTACGTGTCTCAGAGACTACCTCTTGTCGGGGACAGGTTTCTCATTGATGTTAAGCAGTGCTCCTCCCTAACTCAATTCAAGTGTAACTTGGATCAGTGGATGAAGACAGGGAACTCTATCCTTGATCTGGCAGCTATGTCTCTATTAGACAAATGCAACCTGAAAATGCTTGACCACCCAAACCCAGCCCTTCATGTACCTCATCAGATACTATAGGAAAGCATGGCTAGGATTTAAAGGGTCCATTGGGGTTATTATACTAGTACTCAGCTATGACCTATGAAGCAGCTAGTCATCAGTCTTTTGAGGGGTACCTGCTACATATTATTAGCAAATAGGCTATGGCGTTCTAAACAATGGCTGGTTATAACTCCTATGCTCATACTGTCTTGTACATAAAACTGCATATATTGTTTCTGGTCTCTTACAGTAATTCTCTTACATACATCTTTGTAAATTTTCATTTTGCTGCAATGTTCCTCAATGATTTATACTTAAGACAATCATGTAATGTTTTCACAATGTTTAGGATATACTAATAATGCCATTTTTGTAATTTTGTAATCCTTAAATATGAAGGACATTAGTGCCATATTTTCTGCCTTAGGCCTGGATCACTGCTAGAAATAGCTCTACCTACATGAGTAACACAAAAAAAAAATGCATGTGCTCTTATAGGCATATCAACATGCTCACATGTTATGTTACTTACCAAAGAGGTTTGTCTTAAAGATTTTCATAAATATTTCTCTCAGTCTAACAGATGTATATTTTGCCAAATAATATTAATGTATTAGCAAGCCAAATGCAGTTTCTATTGATTCAGATTCTCAGTAAGTTCCTTCAATGACAGGTAATATAGGGGATGAGCATGCAAATGTTATCCTTCTGCTCCAAACTACTGACAGTTTTTTGTTATATGTACTCTCTGTATGCAAACACTTTCGTTCCAACATGGTTTGATATATTGCTATGAACTTTTCACAGTCTAACACAAATCATGTCTCCATTACATTTTCTTACATTGTGTTTCTAGATTCAAAGAGAAAAGAGCTCCTCCATTGTGAATTTTAATAAAAAATCATATTTAATGATTTGTACATGCTGCAGAATTTAAAGAATGAAAATGTCACTTCACTACTAAAGTACCTGTCCTTTATCTGTGGTCTCACTGATGTTGCATATGTACAGTTTTATAGATTTTGTATTTCATACTGTGAGGATAACAAACAAAACTCTTTTTGTTTAGCCATTGTGACAAAATAAAAGGGCTATATCTGCCAATGTACAAATATCAGTGGTTAGAACTCCACCAACGACTTCTTTTCCTACAACTGCACTTGACTCATTTCGATGTCAACAAACCTACTTCCTGCCCAGCTCTCTCAGCTCTCATCTCTTGTTCCACTCCCAAACTCACACGGCATAGCTCCAATCAACATCTCATGGAAATGTATAAACCCAGAAAACTATTGACAAACTTCTGTACAGCCGATCAGTTGCTCTTGTCTGGAACTCACTTCCTTTGAGCATCAGAAATATTCCTAGCACAAACAGCTTCAAAAAAGTTTTGAAAGACATCTTACTAAACTCTTGGTCCTAATACTGCCACATCCCAACATAATCTCTCTCTCCCATCTCCTTAACATGTCATGGCCATTCTACCACTCACCGTTTACCCAAATTAGCTACCCATCCCTCAGATCCCCATACCTCTTTACTAACTCATCTTCCTGTCAACTCCTTTCTATCTGTACTTAACCTATCCCTACTTCTGTCTCTCTCCCTACTCTTATCCCTACTATCTACATGCCTCCTCATACAGTCTACTCCCTCACCTGACCTCTCTCTTTGCTACTATCTTTACCTAAATAGCTTACCTAAATGTTTTACCTAAAATTATTTTTCTGTTTATGTCTTGTTCTAAAATTATGATGTTCAATCTAATTCCTAATTATATTCTGAGCTTTTTATTTTATGCTTACAATACTAAACGATTTCACATTTTATGCTTTAGCCACCATTTTTTAATGTTAATGTCAGGAGCTTTTCTCCCCAGGCCTCTGCTGTAAAAGGGCTTTAGCTCAGTCGGGCTAACCCAGTCAACAAATGTCAAAATAAAATAAATCTCAATACTACTAACATACTTCCAAATAAAACAGACATTACAAACCATCATTTATAAACAATTAGTACAAAGTGCAATAGGTAAGATAAGCCCAAGTGTATACATATCTATACAGAAGGTAAACTGTGTGGTTTTCTATAGCATGTAAAGTGACAAAATATAATTCTTTTGAAAAAAAAGTCATACCTCAGTTCTGGGTTTATAAGAATGCAACAGTGATATGATACAGGTAGATACCAAGTGTGTAATCCAAAAATATGCTATCAAATATATGTATTCATTGCTGACAAAATCATGAAAATGGAGCAGCTAAATGACTTTGTGGGTCTACTGATGAAATCTCATTTATCTGCATGACCTTTAATAGGTTTCTCTACAGTGACAAATCTCTGAAAACACTTGGCATTTTCTATAAAATTTCCCAGAAAGGTAGGTCATGACTATCCGATACAGAATTCATTTATTTCATAATTTAAGGTAGAGATATTTGTATGCCACCAAGTCTTCATGTAATATGTGGAACTGCATGTAAGTCTAAGTTGTAGGATGTAGAGCAAGAATGAATCCAATGGAAGAAAATGTACCTGTTCCAGAGACCAGGTTCAGGAGAAGAGGTACATTTTATACTTTCCTGTCTCTTTCAGGAAAACCATCATCTTAACTGCCATCTTAAATACATGCACTAATGCCGACACATTCAAAATATATTTTCCCATTAACCTAAAAGCAAGGTATCACTTGCATCCATTTACTGAATCTTCCTTTCACTTAAAAGTCCTACTAAATAGTATTCCTTTCTAGAAACATTATATTCATATTTTGTACCCATCAACACCACTTTTCAAACTACACATCTTATGAACTAATACACTGTAGATACTGCCACTGAGTACATAACCACCACTTATTGAACAGCAAACAATTAATTGTGCCTTTCTTGTTTTTATCTACATTTTAAACCTGGAACCAACCACAACCAATACAGCAGTAAGAAGGGAAAGCACACTATCGTGGTTGAGTTTGCTGATGGCACGATAATCCAATGTCTCTTAAAAATATAAATAAATATGAAAATCCAAGGTCAATGAAACGCTCCAAACAGTGATTTATTGTAAACAAACAATACACAACTTGCGTCTTTCCCCCCTAAAACTTTAAATAAAAAGTGTATATTGTATTGTTTGAATATATATATAATGATAAATATATATATATACACACAATGTATAAATGTCCATGAACTACTAAGAAATGTATGTTGGTTATATTCTCTAATGATAAAATAAATAATTCATGAAACTAATACATAATTAAAAACTGGTTATGTGTATGCAAATATTATATCAAATGGAAACCATATGAAACATGTCAATTTATAAACAATAAAAAATATATATGTAGTTAAAAAGTATATGTAGTTAAAAAACTGTAATAATTTTTAAAAATTTTTTTTGTTTTTAAAAATCACATGTATATGTATAGGAAATAAATACATAAATACATAAAAGACATTATACACGCAAAATTACACTACTTCCCTTTAATGTTACATAACCTTAAAATGGGTTTTATACTGATGTATTCGTTGAGCCCAGGATGCTGATGAGCATTCAATAAAATCTGCATCCTTAGTTCTAAAATATCCAAGTTATATTTGGTAATCTTACCCTGTGGGTCATTCATTAAATGTGACACTCCAAAAAACTTAAATTGATGATTTGTGTATTGTACTATATGCCTTGTTAATGCGTTGGTAAGCTTAATGTTTTTAATGTCTGACAGATGTTCTCTTACACGATTCCTCAAATGTCTACTAGTTTTCCCGACATAAAAGGCGTCACACTGTTGACACACTGCGATGTATATAACATTAATAGTGTAGCAATTAATGTGTTCATGAATCCTAATAATATGTCTATTAACTGTTATAGTTGCCCCGGTGTTAATCATGTGTGTGCAAATGGAACACCTGCCACATTTAAAGTTGCCCATCGGTTTGTTGGATTGATTGGCTATACACAAATTTGTACTTTCAAACATTCCCTTAAAAGACATATCCTTCCTATAAATATATGCAATGTTCCCTTTAAAAAAACTTCCTAAACCGTTGTCCAATTTAATTAAATTCCAATTCTTCTTAATTATAGTTTTAATGATGTGGGATATATTATTAAATGTAGTGATATACAAGGGTATTGTGTTGGAATTAAAGCATCTATTATTATTATTAATGTGAACATTGATGCCCCCTACAGCTGTGTATTGATTACCATTCAATATTGCTTTATATACCCCATTTTGCCTTTTATTTGTCACTTCCTTAGAAATGTTTGTGCAGAAATCTTCAGGATATCCCCTGTTTAAAAATAGGGATATAATAAATCGTATTTCATTTTCAAAGTCCACCTCATCACTGACCATTCTGGCAGCCCTCACAATTTGACCTTTCACCACCGCCTTTTTCTGGTGGTCGGGGTGCCAGCTGTCAAAGTGTAAATAAAAATTAGAAAAGGTGGACTTTCTGTAAATGTTAGACCTCAACACATTTTTGTCTTTATCATGTGTTAACTTTATATCTAAATAAGTAATACTTTCCTTACTTGTTTCATGTGTGAACCTCAAGAACCAAACACTGCTGTTCATATATTCTAAAACGGCATTTAGTTCCGATTGTTCTCCATTCCAAATGATGAAAAAATCGTCCAAAAAGCGACCATAGAACTTAATGTGTGTATAGAATTGGGTATTGAACACATAATTAAGCTCCCAATAAGTCATTTTGAAGTTGGCAAACATGGGGGCTCATGCTGCCCCCATGGCTACTCCACTCTTTTGTCTATAATAAACCCCTTCAAAATATAAAAAAATATTTTTCAATACAGTTTCCATTAATTTCGTTAAAACGTTAATTTTCTTTTGGTCATATAATGAAACAGCTGCTCTTCTAACCACTCAAGACCCTTATCATGGGGTATAACTGTAAAAAGATTACATACATCCATTGTAACAAAAGTGTCCCCCAAATTAAATTCAATGCAACTAATTTTTTCCAAAAAGTCCCAAGAATCCTTAAAAATATATGGGAATGTATCAATTCCCGGTTTTAGATGGTGATCCAAATATTGACTGATAAAATGGGTTTTACTGCGCTTACCATCTACTATAGGTCTAAATTGTAGGGTGTCTAACCCTTTGTGAATTTTTGGGATACCAAAAATTCCACTGATAACGGGGTATTCATTTTGTAAAAAACGCCATTCGAATTCATCCAATTCACCCTGATACAACATGTCATTAAGTAGTATGTTGATTTTTTTAAAAGCTATATTAATTTCATTTCTACTAATCTCCACGTATGTGTCCCCCAATAGCATGGCATTCATATATGAAATGTAATCCTGATGGTCCACTATGACCACTCCACTACCCTTATCTGGTTTCATTATTCTGATATTTTTAATGGACAAAATGCTTTTGAGTATAGTTTCCTCCTTGTTGGTCATATTCTTATGGAGATTGGTATTGTATTTGTTAAAAACATCCCTAATGTCATTCTCAGTGACTTTTTCAAATAAAGCCACTTTCTCATTCATAGGTGGATTATATGTACTTGGTTTAGATAACCTTCGGTCTTCTGTGTTGATGTCACAAGGGTTGTTTTGAAATAATATTTTTAAATTTAATTTACGCGTAAAAAGTTTTAGATCCATTATGGTGTTTACTAGATTCCCTTTTCTACATGGTACAAAACTGAAACCCTTGGAAAATAAATTAACGCAGTCTTTGTCAAATATATTATGAGTATAATTATATAACGTGAAATCCTTTTGATCATTTACTACAACAGTAGGTTTAACAAATAAATGGCAGTCATCTTTCTTTTCTGTAGAAATGTCATTAAAAACTTCATACACATTTAAATTGCCCAAAAAAAGCTGATCCACATCAGATGTCATAAGTGGATCTCTGCCATCAACTCTCGTATCTATATCATTAAGTACACTGTTAAAATCTTGTGTTTGGCCGTCATAATCATGTATAGTTAAGTCACTTAATGAATCCCTACTGTCCATATTTTCCACTCTTGTTACAAGATCGAACTCTTCAATATGCGTCCGGTGTACTTCCAAACCACCGGGTGCTTGAAATCCACCTGTTGTGGCTAAATCGTTATCATAACAGTACACATTGCATTCATTAGGACTATCAACAAGACTGTCCTTTAACATAGATACGTTGCCAAGTCTAGCACTCATATTTGCTTGTGAAAAATAATTACCTGATGGTTTTGTAACAGTCTGGTTTCCAAGTACCTCGTGGAGTAGGACGCCATCGGCTACTTGCGCGTCCTCCACGCGTTTTTTTGAAAATTAACTTTCTTGTTGTTTTCAAAATCCTGCCTTGGACGCGCACCCGTTAGTTCGTAATCATTTTCCTCTTCATGAATAATCTGTCCCCTTAACCATTTTGATCTCTTCGGCCCTTTTCCCTCAACGGGGCTTCCATATTCCTGTTGCCTATAATCCCCAGATGGAAAAGGGGAAGTGATGTCATCAAGTTCATCAAGACGGCCTCTTCCATTGTTCGTCTTGTCGTTTCCATAGTTACGGTTTATGTGTTTAGATTTAGGGTATACCAACCCCGTTTCGTATATTTTAACATCCCTTCGAATTTTATTGTTCTTTTTTTCATAGATAATATCACAGCTATGTTCCACGTCTTTAATAATATGTATGTAGTTAGTATAATATTGTTCAAACAGTAAATCTTGACTGATACTACTGTTTAGTGTCTCGAGTTCAGCCAATAATGATTCTACTTTTTTACTATTGTAGTTGATCATAATCTCCATCAGGGCTATTCCTGTTTTGTTAAATAATTCATGTAGCTCTTTCAGCATGTCAGGATCACTTTCACACCCGTTTGGATACCTCCAGAGCCTAAGTCCTTTGGGTACTAGCCCCAATTCGATGTTCCTACGTAGGTATCCAATCTCCATTTGTGTGCGCTTTAATTTAAACAATTTTGTCTCAAAGGATTTCAAACTGTCTCTCATATTTCCTTTCACCCTGATAACACTTGATTCAACAGGAGTCTTTTCAGAGTTAAATGAATAATGATGTTGTTTCCATGATTCACAGTTAAAAGGCTCGTGGGTGTCTTTCGACCGAACAGTAATTAAAATGTTTGAATTACCGGAAACATTAGAACCAGAATGTGCCGACGGGGGTGTAGTTTGAGTTAGCGGCAAACCCAAACTCCCCGTGGATTCCAAACCTTGAGTTGCTGATGACATAAGCTTGCTGATAAGCACGGTGTGGAGCTTAAGTTGTTCATTCATTTCTTTCAGCAAAAAACCCACATCAACAGTGCCGCCTTCTTCTTCCATAATTGTCACCACAAACCTGGAACCAACCACAACCAATACAGCAGTAAGAAGGGAAAGCACACTATCGTGGTTGAGTTTGCTAATGGCACGATAATCCAATGTCTCTTAAAAATATAAATAAATATGAAAATCCAAGGTCAATGTTGACCTTGGATTTTCATATTTATTTATATTTTTAAGAGACATTGGATTATTCTGGAAGTGTAAAGTGGCTTTATTTGAAAAAGTCACTGAGAATGACATTAGGGATGTTTTTAACAAATACAATACCAATCTCCATAAGAATATGACCAACAAGGAGGAAACTATACTGAAAAGCATTTTGTCCATTAAAAATATCAGAATAATGAAACCAGATAAGGGTAGTGGAGTGGTCATAGTGGACCATCAGGATTACATTTCATATATGAATGCCATGCTATTGGGGGACACATACGTGGAGATTAGTAGAAATGAAATTAATATAGCTTTTAAAAAAATCAACATACTACTTAATGACATGTTGTATCAGGGTGAATTGGATGAATTCGAATGGCGTTTTTTACAAAATGAATACCCCGTTATCAGTGGAATTTTTGGTATCCCAAAAATTCACAAAGGGTTAGACAACCTACAATTTAGACCTATAGTAGATGGTAAGCGCAGTAAAACCCATTTTATCAGTCAATATTTGGATCACCATCTAAAACCGGGAATTGATACATTCCCATATATTTTTAAGGATTCTTGGGACTTTTTGGAAAAAATTAGTTGCATTGAATTTAATTTGGGGGACACTTTTGTTACAATGGATGTATGTAATCTTTTTATGGTTATACCCCATGATAAGGGTCTTGAGTGGTTAGAAGAGCAGCTGTTTCACACAAATTTATATGACCAAAACAAAATTAACGTTTTAACGAAATTAATGGAAACTGTATTGAAAAATAATTTTTTATATTTTGAAGGGGTTTATTATAGACAAAAGAGTGGAGTAGCCATGGAGGCAGCATGTGCCACCATGTTTGCCAACTTCATAATGACTTATTGGGAGCTTAATTATGTGTTCAATACCCAATTCTATACACACATTAAGTTCTATGGTCGCTTTTTGGACGATTTGTTCATCATTTGGAATGGAGAACAATCGGAACTAAATGCCTTTTTAGAATATATGAACAGCAGTGTTTGGTTCTTGAGGATCACACATGAAACAAGTAAGGAAAGTACTACTTACTTAGATATAAAGTTAACACATGATAAAGACAAAAATGTGTTGAGGTCTAACATTTACAGAAAGTCCACCTTTTCTAATTCTTATTTACACTTTGACAGCTGGCACCCCGACCACCAGAAAAAGGCGGTGGTTAAAGGTCAAATGGTGAGGGCTTCCAGAATGGTCAGTGATGAGGTGGACTTTGAAAATGAAATACGATTTATTATATCCCTATTTTTAAACAGGGGATGTCCTGAAGATTTCTGCACAAACATTTCTAAGGAAGTGACAAATAAAAGGCAAAATGGGGTATATAAAGCAATATTGAATGGTAATCAATACACAGCTGTAGGGGGCATCAATGTTCACATTAATAATAATAATAGATGCTTTAATTCCAACACAATACCTTTGTATATCACTACATTTAATGATATATCCCACATCATTAAAACTATAATTAAGAAGAATTGGAATTTAATTAAATTGGACAACAGTTTAGGAAGTTTTTTTAAAGGGAACATTGCATATATTTATAGGAAGGATATGTCTTTTAAGGGAATGTTTGAAAGTACAAATTTGTGTATAGCCAATCAATCCAACAAACCGATGGGCAACTTTAAATGTGGCAGGTGTTCCATTTGCACACACATGATTAACACCGGGGCAACTATAACAGTTAATAGACATATTATTAGGATTCATGAACACATTAATTGCTACACTATTAATGTTATATACATCGCAGTGTGTCAACAGTGTGATGCCTTTTATGTTGGGAAAACTAGTAGACATTTGAGGAATCGTATAAGAGAACATCTGTCAGACATTAAAAACATTAAGCTTACCAACGCATTAACAAGGCATATAGTACAATACACAAATCATCAATTTAAGTTTTTTGGAGTGTCACATTTAATGAATGACCCACAGGGTAAGATTACCAAATATAACTTGGATATTTTAGAACTAAGGATGCAGATTTTATTGAATGCTCATCAGCATCCTGGGCTCAACGAATACATCAGTATAAAACCCATTTTAAGGTTATGTAACATTAAAGGGAAGTAGTGTAATTTTGCATGTATAATGTCTTTTATGTATTTATGTATTTATTTCCTATACATATACATGTGATTTTTAAAAACAAAAAAATTTTAAAAAATTATTACAGTTTTTTAACTACATATACTTTTTAACTACATATATATTTTTTATTGTTTATAAATTGACATGTTTCATATGGTTTCCATTTGATATAATATTTGCATACACATAACCAGTTTTTAATTATGTATTAGTTTCATGAATTATTTATTTTATCATTAGAGAATATAACCAACATACATTTCTTAGTAGTTCATGGACATTTATACATTGTGTGTATATATATATATATATCATTATATATATATTCAAACAATACAATATACATTTTTTTACTTAAAGTTTTAGGGGGGAAAAACGCAAGTTGTGTATTATTTGTTTACAATAAATCACTGTTTGGAGTGTTTCATTGACCTTGGATTTTCATATTTATTTATATTTTTAAGAGACATTGGATTATCGTGCCATCAGCAAACTCAACCACGATAGTGTGCTTTCCCTTCTTAATTCACATATAAGCTACCCTTTGATAACCATACCCACTCTGTACTGCACCTCTCTATATAACACCCAATCAAAACCTACTTTTATACCTTCATGTTAGCTACTGCCATCAAGATCCCATTATATTTGCCCAGGCAGAAAACACCAAATGGGACATTTACCTATACCCTTTAAAACACCCACTCTCAACCATCCATATCAGTTTAACACTCTTCTGCTGTAAGTAGCATGCTGTCCAAAAATACCTGAGGTTCAACATCAAAGAAACTTCCATAGTCCAGCTACTACTGTTATGTACTTACGTGGAAAAAACCCTGGACCAAAATGTTCAAGGAACTTTCTTAACATTATTATAATTAATGTAGAAGGTATGTTGAATATGTTGGAACAAATGTAATTCCAAATTACCATGATATGCTAAAAATTACTGAATGTTTGAAAAAAGCAGGGCAATCTAACCACAGCATCTACTTTCCAAGTTATACATATGTCACTCCCCCAAAAAAATGATATACCATAAATGTTTACTTTTTGACATTCTATAAACCCAAGTCCCTCAAAGAAATATAGTTATCTTAGGCAATTTTAACATTATTCTTATTATACACCACAATAACTCTGTCATTACTGACCTCCTAATAAACCTAAGCCTTACCTAAGAAGTAAAATAAATCACTAGACTAAATCTAACCCAAAGAAATAGCTTTTTACCAGTTATAATAATAACCAATGAACCATTCATATTAAAAAGAAGTGTCTTCTTGCTTTTGTCAGTTGATGATCACTGCTTGAACACTGTCTCCATTAAAACACCACTCAAAAAACATCTGCCCATCTAAACGCCTTCTGCTCTAGGAATGAACATTGATATTAAAGATCTGTACAGGAAACTCTCAAAAATCTCTGAGAAATGCCTTATTAGCAAAGTGCAGTCTGTCCTCTGTAGCTACCACATTATCTAACTTGCTCATCAGTCTCCAAAACAAATTTTCTTAAATTCACTGAACCTTTAAACACTTCCAGCAAGAAGTAGCTGATAAAAAAACTTTAAGATTTTCTACATATTTAGTGATGAGGCCCAGAAAACGTGAAAAATAACTCTGAAACCTATCCAAGAAGACCACAGGAAACCCAAAGCGAAGTCCTTCAACTCAGCCCGGACTTCAATTAAATATATACAAAAAAAAAAAAAATTTGTAGGTTACTTAATAACAAAACAGACTATACCCCCCAACTAAATAAATAAATCAGAGCACTTACAGGATACATTTTACTCTTTGATTTTTTTAAAAAAAGTTCTCTCGCCACATACACCAGACAAACCTCTATCTCTTGTGATTTCATTAGTACTTTACCTCCTCTTGTTTTTTACAATTATCTGTACAAAAGTTATTAATAAACATTTTTGTTTTTGAAAATTCGCACTTATGCCCTTCTAGGCACTGATGGACTCAACCCCTGGTTTATTCTACTATATAAAGATCATATCCATCAAGTTTTGAAAAACCTCTCCCACTTATGCAGCACAAAAAAGACATGCCTTTTCAATGGAAAATAGTCAATGTTCAGTAATTTCTACAAAACTCTGACCATATTTCAGCAAATGACTTTGGGCCCATTTCTATCCTTCCAATTGTAGAATAATTTCTTGAAAACGTATCTATAATCAACTAGTCCAGAACCTTTAAACCCATAGAATCGTGTCATACTAAAAACATATCAACATATATTCTGGCCATGGAGAAGTATAATAACAATCCAGTATACACATTTATCCTTCAGACTAGGCACAAGAGACTTCTAAATGGAGCTTTATTTACTGGCATTACAAAAGCATTTGACACAACTGGTCAATCACTTCTGCAACCATCCCTCCCTACTACAGTTGGTATAACCACTCAAACAACCTTTTGGTTCAGACTTTATTGTTAGTATGTACATTAAAGTCCAAACAGGTTACTCCTCCTCACTTTCTGTCTTTGTATTATTCTCCCTATTTATCAAAAAACTGACATTAAGCAACCAGGTCTTACACATCATTACTTATGCTGATGACATGGCTATTTATTAAGCAGACCCTCCAGTACAGCGATAAAAGAATGATTGGAGCATGACCTTTCCAAACTCAATAACTAACTAGCAGTCGCAAACTTATACTCAATATAAGCTTTCTAAAATCCTCTCTTACTGAATCATCAAACACAGGAACAATGAGCTTTTAGAAACATTTCAAAATTATAAATGTCTAGGGATCTGCCTACAACTTACATTCAATTTCCAATGCCACATGCAAGTGACAAAATCCAAGATGAACAAACCCCTGCTGTGGGCAAGGGAAATTCCATGATTCCTGTCTCTAGCGTAAAGGTCTGCCTTATGTAAAGGTGTACTACTTCTACCAGTTATGTATGGACTACCAGGTATTGTCTCTGCCTCATAAATGTATGCAGATTCATAACTCTCTCCTAAAGAAGAAAGCAACATTGCACTACTCTCACCAAAGCCAAATGGTTACCCATCCCTAAAAAATTAGCTTCATAAAATGAACGCTAATCTTCAAACTTATCAGTCGAGAAGGTGTTCCCACTTCAGAAACAAATTATTTATTAATTTTTTTATTGGCATTTGTTTACTGGGAAAGTCCACTGGGCCAATAACAGCCCATTTTCAGTAGATGCCAAGGGAGAAAACTCCACAATTATACAGTATACAAAGCAAACATGCAAATAAACTCCACAAGTATACATACATAGCAAAACGTGTACAGGTCCAAAAATAAGTCCATGTAGCAAACATGAACAATTAGTTAAGTTTGAGACAGCAATTACCATAATAAGTGGATTAATACCAAGAGAGTAATAAAAATAAAAACGCTGGTCTCAAAAACTAAAAACACAATCCGGGCAAGCAGAGCTCCAATAAATGCTGTCCCTCCTCAATAAACCAACAGTAACTTTGCAAGAAGAACCACACTGGCTCAAAGATTATAAATGTAGATATTTAATAGTTCCAAACCACATGATAAAAGTGAAACAGCAGGATTAAGTGTTTTCATCTCCTTACAGAAGACTTCATCAGAATCAGAAACCCATCACAACAAAAAGTTAATAAGCAGTACCATGCTTTCCAATTGGCTCTAACTTAATTAGTTCATCACTAATAACCATAACAGAAAAGCATTTCTTTAACAAGTATATATATGTCATTTAAAAAAAACACTCTAGGTGTTTTTATGTGCTAAGTCTTTTTTTCTATCAATTCAATGTTTTTTATATATTAATTCAATGTTTTTTAAAAAATGTTAGTTCATACAGGTTCACTTAGTTATTAGAGTGAGTTTTTAAATGATATATATATATATATATATATATATATATATATATATATATATATATATATATATATATATATAATATATATATATAATATATATATATATAATATATATATATTAATATATATATATATATAGTTATATATATATAGATATATATATATATATAGATATATATATATATATATATATATATATATATATATATATATATATATATATATATATATATATATATATATATATATATATATATATATATATATATATATATATATATATATATATATATATATATATATATATATATATATATATATATATATATATACTTGTTAAATAAATGCTTTTCTGTTATGGTTATTAGGGATGTAACATCATTTCCTGAACTAAGAAAAGCCAAAATGCGCAAAACAACCAATAAATCCAAGGAAAATGGTAAACCAGAAAGTGTCTTCTCACAAAAACCAAGTTTATTGTCCAACTCTCCAAACGACAAACGCCAGAACCACAGGAACTTGAACAGATACTTCACATACACGGACTTGCACAAATACTCCACATTAACGTTTTTGCCACATACGTTTTCGTCCTATCACAGACTTCATCAGATGATTAAAACAGACCCCCAACCATCCTTTTTATAAGCCATTAATTAATCTAATTATTCAAATAAATAATTAAATGAGTACTTTGTTTAAACATTTTAAAAGTCATTTTTAAAAAAACTTTTTGTAAAAAACATATCTAAAGTGCAATTTTTGTTGTGTAAAAATTTATACAAACATTTATATTCAAATCAGTTACTATTACTATTTAAAAACTTAAAAATATTTTTAAAAAACTTTATATTAACTTGTAAAATCCAAGAAACACATCTTTATGCCAATATAATGAGTAAAATGCCATCTAGTGGACATTGTTTAAATTGTAAATGTAAAATAAAAATGACACTGAGAAAAAAGCTTGATTGTGAAGTTTAAAAACTCATTCATTCTAACATTGTCTTTGTTAATATTTAAATTTCATGTAGCATCACCTCTTCAACTGTTGGTGAAAATATATTTCTATTAAATAGAACCTTAATATACAAATGTAGACCAGTAATTAATTTCTTAGAAAAGGAGTTAAAAAAACATTTACAATTTAGCTGCTCTTAATTTTAAAATAGGTACTATACTTACATGTTCATTTAAGCCTGGGGGTTTATAAGCTTCTAAGGACATTTGCCACCACAATTCACGATACTCTAATCTTTCTTCCCAGGGCCCCCCCTCTTATATCTTTTTCTGTATGTTCTAATACAGTGAAATTAAAACTAGATTTCTCACATATTTTACTGTGCTTATATAGTGCATTGGTTTCTTTGCAATTCTTTATGTCATTTAAATGCTCAAATATTCTTCTTTTTAATTTCCTCTCGGTTTTCCCTATATAGAAGGATTGACATTCATTACACATACTTAAATATACCAACCCTGTGGAATCACAATTATAAAAATGCTTGTCATTAACTATGACTTTATTTCTACTATTAATGTATGTAGTATTGCTATTTGAGATGTTTGCACATTGAGCACATCTACCACATTTGTAGGTGCCCTTTCTCCTTCTATCTTGTGGGTCCAAGGTGTTTTTATTTTCTAGTAAATTTTTTAAACTTAAAGAATTTTTATATACTATTTTGGGTGTGTTATTATTCCCTAAATCTAGTTCTGTTAATTCAATAAATCTGTCCCATTCTTTATTGAAAATCTTTTTTATTTTACTGTTAATTGTATTATATTCCAAAGTCAAAGCAAGCTGGAAATGTTCATGTTTGCTGTCTTGATTAGATCCAGTTGTGTTGTCAGTTTCTTTTTGTTTTTTAACTATAGGGGCAAATCTACCTTCCCTACCTAAGGTCACTTCTTCTCTAATTTCTTTAATAAGGTTACTAGGGTAGCCCCTTTCTTGGAACATACTCTCCAGTAGTTCACATTCTGAAATAAAGTCCTGGTCCTTGCTCGTCATTCTACTTCCTCTCACAAACTGCCCCTTTATTATATTCTTTTTTACATGCATAGGATGGGCACTATCAAAGTGGAGGAAGGAATTACAATAGGTGGCTTTTCTATATATTTTAGTCTCTAAATTCCCTTGGTCCTTGTATATTTCAATTATCATTTCCTGAACTAATGAACTAATTATGTTCTGATGAAGTCTTCTGTAAGGAGATGAAAGCGCTTAATCCTGCTATGTTTCACTTGTATCGTGTGGTTTGGAACTATTAAATATCTACATTTATCATCTTTGAGCCAGTGTGGCTCTTCTTGCAATGTTACTGTTGGTCTACCGAGGAGGGACAGCCTTTACTGGAGCTCTGCTTGCCCGGATTGGGTTTTTAATACCAAGAGATTCTTATACATTCTAAAATATATGCAGTTAGCCACAGTCAATGCAGATGAATATTACATTTGAAGAAATTCTGAAGATACATTCATTTTTTGAAAAACAAATGATAGGAAGTAGAGGTATTACTAAACAAGTAATTGTTGTTCTGAGCCATTTTTTGTAAGCAAAGTTTATTATGTGAATTAGTGAAGAGGCTTAAGAATAGGGTAGACAGGTTGTAACAGGTAGTTTTTAGGAAATATATTGCATATAGAGGAACAGTAGAGGCAGACTGAGTAGCGAATGAGTGGGAGGAAAGTACAGTAGTAGAGGATGTCAGGATTTAAAAGTTGAAGGTAAGATACAATTTCAGATTCTTATGGAAGAGACGCAGTTGTCCAAGGACATTTTAAAAGATGTAGGTAAAAATTCGATAAATCTTACATGGTCATTTTTTTCTGTGTGAATGTTTCAGCACGATGCAAACCTGGGCACAACAAAGATTCAGTAAACTCATGTGTACTCATGCGCAATACTGGAAACTTTTGTGGAATGCAAATTTCAGCATAAGTAGTTGAAATGTATGCTAATGAAGTGAAACAGCATGGTGCAGTGATTCAACAACCTCAAACATAACAGTGTAGACTCCTTGTCCATGTTGGTAGTGCACACAGAAATTCTCCATGTACAGAAGTCTACATGGAAGCAAGGGCATGTAAATGTCTAGGGATATGGACAGAGTACCCATGAAAAGTTAACGACACACCTATAATGGGTGATTTATACACAGTATAAATCCAAAAGCATCAGGGGGTGTGTAAGATTGGTATAACTTTAAGTTATTTTTTATCTCGTTTGTTCAGTCCACTGCTTGCAGTAAAATGTTTTAAATATGAGTTCCAGAAATGTCATGTAAAAGGTGTAAAATATAGTGTCACAATAGGTAAAGAATACCCTGCTTCTGTCTTTAAATTCATGCTCCCATGCTATTGCCCAGCTTACACGGCTACTAACTGTGTAGATTTCAGGCTATCATACTCAGTGTTTTTTTCTAATGGATGTCGATGCCATCAGGGTAGTGTGTCAGGTCACATTTTTCTGGAGGTGGGGTATATTGCTAGTGTTTGTGCAGTGACCTGCTTGTCGCAAATGGTTTTGGTGATGCATACCTTGTTTGCATGACCAGACCACCCATGTATCAGACTTGAGTTAGACATTCAAAAATAGAAACTGGATGCATTTAATTAATATTGCTGAGCACTGCTGGGCATCATGCAAACCTGGCAAGTGGAGCTCCACTCTGCAAATAGCCTCCACTTATGGGATTTTGTGGTACTACTCCTGTGGTGGCAAGTTTTAGGTATTGGACTGTAGTGCAGATGGTCCTAGGTTCAACTACAGGGTATGACAACTTTGCTCATACTGTTCTGACATTGTAGCTTACAAAAATGAAGTGTAACTTTCAGTAATTAGCATCTTATGTGCGTTTCATGACAACAGGGATTAAAATATAACATTTCTACATGGTTTACCTTAATGATGCCAACTGCACTGTGTTGCATGCCCATGCACACTAAAGCAGGACCTTTAAATCACGTTATTTATATTATAAGCTGGTGAATCCCATCTTAATTAGCCAACCCCATATGGTGAACCTACTCATGAAATGTATAAAGTATGTATACAGCCTACTTTCTAATTTTCCCTCAATACTTCAAGACCATTGGAGTAGAGATTGGAAATTTTAACTGAGATAATGCTAGGGGCTGCTGCAGCTATTCTACATCTGCATGTGCTGGATGCTGATGTCAATGCTGCAGGTGCTGCTGAAAATAGGCCTAAGCTGAGAAGGAGAAGAGAGTTCAGGCCCAGAGTAACCTTCCAGGTGCTACATGAGCTGGAGATTGTAGAGCATTACAGGGTGGACAGGGACATATTACGAGAACTCTGTGAGCTCTTCTGTTCTCTACTCAGAGCAAGAGCCAACTGAGGGGAACCCATCCCCCAATGGAAAATAATGTATGTGTAGCCCTTAGATATTAGCTACAGGTACTTTTCAAAGACCCATTGGAGACATGATGGGGCATCAAAGGCATCAGCATCCAGGATAATTCCTGGATGCTATGCTCCTACATGCCAGTGAGCATATATCATTTCCCCTGAGGAGAGAGCCAGCAATATGCAATGGTTCTACCATGTAGTGCACTACCCTGAAATACTGGGTGCCATAGATTCATTTCTAGGACCTCTGGTTTTACCATGTAGCAAAAAAATTTAAATTGATTTAGCATAAAAAAATAACTTTTAATTTGTTTTTTTTGGGCCCAAAGGGGGATCCCTCCCCCAAAAGAAACTTTTTTTTTAAAAAGTTAATTTTTTTTAAAAAAATTTTTTTGGGGAAATTTTTTTTTTAATTTTAAAAATTTAAATTTAAATTAAATTTTTTAAAAGGGTTAGTTTACAGGTTTTTTATTATTAATGTTTTTTTTTAAAAAAAATTTAAAAAAAAAAAAATTTTATTAATTAAAATTTTTTTGAAAAAAAAATTTAAAAATTTTTATTTTTTTTTAAAAAAACCGGAATAAAGGGAAATTTTTTAAAATAAGTTTTTCCCGGGGGGAAAATTTTTTTTTACCCAGAGGGGGGAAAAAAATTCACCCAAAAATTTTGGGTTTTAAAAGTAAACCCGAAAAGTTTATGGCCCTCCCAAAATGGGGAAAAAAAAAAATTTTTTTAAAAAAAAATTTAAACAAGAAAAAAAAAAGGGGAAATTTTTTAAGTTTTAAAAATCACCCCCCCCCAGGAAAAAAATGTAATTTTCCCCAAAAAAAGGGGGTGTTTTTGGATTTGGTAACAAAAATTTTAAAAAAAGGAAAAAAAACCCAAAAAGGGGAAACAAAGGTTGGATTTTTTTAAAAATTTAATAAGGGCCAACACAAAAAAAATAAGGGGCTTTTTTTTTTAAAAAAGGGGAAAATAAGAAAAAATTTCCCAATTTGGAAAAAAGGGGGATTTTGGGTCCGGCCCTTTTAAAAGGAGGTATTAAACCCCAATTTTTTTTGAAAATTTTCCACCCCTGGGACCAGGGACAATAAAACCTTCCCCATTGATCCCCCCTTTAATTCAAAAATTTTAAAACCTTTTTCCCCAAAAAGAAATTGAGAGGGGCCCCCCAAAAATGAAAAACCCCCCGGGGGGGGTTAATCTTTTTTGTAAAAAAAAATTTTTATTTAAAAAATAACGGGGCAGTAAATTGGGGTATGAAAGAAAAAAGTTTAAATATAAGGGTGTTTTAATATAACCATTTTTTTTTAAAAAATTGTAAATTTTTAAAAATTTTTTTTAAAGAAAAAACAAAAAAAATTTTTTTTAAGGGGGAAAAGCAAAAATAAAAATTTAAAAGGGTCAAAAATTTTAAAAAATAAACAAAATTAAAAAAAAAAAAAGAAATTAAAATTGGGGCCCCCCAAACCAAAAATTAAAAAAAAAAGGGAAAAAATCCCGGTTTTTAAAGGGGCCCCCACCAAGGAAAACCCCTTTTTTTGGGGGGTTTCCCTTTTTTTTTTAAAAAAAAAAAAAATTTTTTGGAAATATTTTTCCCTTTAAAAAACCCCCAAAATCCAGAACTTCCCAAAAAATTTAAATCTTTCCCCCAAAAATTTTTCCCCAAAACCCGGGCCCCAAAGGGAAAAGACCCACCCTCTAAAAAAAACCCCCCCAAAAGATATGAATGTCCCGAGTGGCTTTATTGAAATAGGCCTAGTTACTAGCATGAAACCTGGAATTTGGAGATACATCTAAAAATAGCCTCCACAATTATGGAATTTAAATTTACATCTCCTTTTGGTTTTTTGAGAATTAAGGTTTGGGGAAAACTTATGAAAGATGCCAGGTTCCAACTACAGGATGGCAATTAAATTGTCCCCCGTCTACTGGGAGCATGTCCAAAATCAGTATTAAATTGAATCTTAAAGCCGAAATACCCAGGGACCTTAATTCATTTTTGGGTTACTCTATAAATCAAGCAATGTTTGGTTTCCCCTGCACATAAACAAGATTAAATAGATATTAAATTAATGAAAAATGTCCAGGGCTAATACACATCTGGTGAACTACTATTAAATGCTAGAGTTGATAAGTTTTCAACTTGGAATATAAGAAAACTCTTAAAATTATTTTGGGCTGGAATATTAAAAGCATTCGGGGTATCAAACGTCTTGCGGATCTGTGCAACCCTTCTGTAACAAGCCTAGGCATGAGCCAAGAGAATTCCACCCCCAGATAACAAAATAAAGATTGGTAGTCCTAAGCTAGACCACTAACTAAGACCCTTACTAGTAGGAGTTTTCCGGCAACCTCAGTCATCCTGATTCTGCTACCAACCAGGACCATCCCATAAATTAATTGGAAGCCTAGGATTAACAAGGTACCCCATCAAGAACCCCTGAAAATGATGTGGATAAATGATCAGGATAATTCTGGGAACTCCCAGGGTGACAATTCTAAAACCACATAAACCCTTAACAGAGACAGAATTCAATGGTTGGAACTATGTTAATGAGTACCGGGATCTGGTTAAAATCACCATTTTCAATCAAGGCTATCAACTTAAAGGGTAGATCCTACTTAAGGCTGGGCCCCCAAACCATGAATAAATGTTCTTATGTGCAGTTTCTGGCCCCAAAGAAATCTAACTGAATGCAGTTAATTCCCATTCGACAAACACAGAGCCAGTGTTTGGGGCAAATTTCAGGATTCTAGAACTATTTTATAAACTTGTTAGGGGTACATTTACAAATTCCAGGGTCATAATACAACATTGATTTGGACACATAAGCATTTATTTTATGCCTGGTGTTGATACCGTTAAAGGTTGGGCAAAGGATCAGCTCCTTTAAAATTCAAATTAGGTTGTCTTAATAAATTTTGATGGAAGAATTATGACAATGTCCTTTCCAAATGTGGCACCTTTCAGCAGACCTGAGGGAACTCACTATTTTCCTATAATAATTAATTGTTAAAAAAAGTAACTACACATTTTACAGCCTAGAGAGTAAATACATTCAGCAGTCTCACGAAATTTTCCCCAGACTAATAATATTTAAATCCTACTTATTAGAACATTAAATTTGGGGTATTTAGCAACTTAACAACAGCTAATTAAGGTATTGTTTTTTTTAGATAAAAATTTGATAGCTTACTATTGTAGTCCAAAGGGCATGAAAGGTAGGATTTTATCAACAGAAAGTATTTAATTTTGTAATGGAATCCTGATTTAGAACATAATAACAAAAGAAAATAAGATGAAATGTATTACTAGCAAAATTAAAAGTGCAAACTGCAATAATATATTAAAAATAAATTGGGACTTTTATCTCTATCATATATTAATATATAAAGGGTTGTTTAAGGAAAAATAAAATAATAATATATATAAGGTATTTTTAAAAATAAAATTTGATAAATATATGTAATATGAAAATAATATTTAAAATTGGATAAAAAATATTTGGTAATAAATTAATAAGATTATTTATTAAGTTTTAGAATATATATATAAATAATATATATATATTATATGATTATAAAATTAATAAAATTATAATATTAATATAAATTATATAATAAATGGATATAATTATAGGTATAATATATATATATAGTATATATTTTAATATTTAGATAATATATAATATAATATATATCCTATGAAAATTTAATTTGTATATATAAATAATATATATTTTTTAATATAATATAATGGATGTTTATAATATAATAAATATATATAGGTTGAATATATATTTAATTTTTTAATAATATTATATAATATGTATATATTTAAATTATTAAATATGATATAAATATATATATATTATTTGTAAGATAAAATATTATATTAGATATATATAAATATATAAATAGTAATTGTTGTATGTTATATTATTTAAATAATATATAATAAATGTTGGTATTATATATAAATATATAATAATATAGGGATAATATTTATTTATATAATATTTAAATATATGCTAATAGTATATTTAAAAATTAAATTTATAAATATATTATTGATATCAATGTATAAATATAAATTAAATATAATATTAAATAAGATATATATTATTGGAATATTTAATATTATATTATTATATTTTTAAATATAATTATGTTGGTATATAATATATAAATATTAAATTAATGATTAATTAAATATAAAATTATTCAAAATTATAAAAATATAATAATTAAATATAATATATATATAATATGTTATATAAATATAATATGTATATTATTTAATATCTTAATATATATTAAAAAATATTAATATAAAATTAAAAATAAATATATAATAAATTTATAATATTTAATTATATATATATTATGTAAAATTTATAATAATGTATATTAATATATGTAAATATTGTATATTTATATATATATAATATATATAAATTATATTGATTATAATAGATATTATAATAAATTTTATAAAATTATAAAATATAAGGGAATAATAAAATTTATTAAATAAAATTTATATATATATTTTATATTAAGTATTATATATGGATATTTATAATAATTATATATATCATTTTAATATAAATTTTAAATATATAAATTATAATTAATATTAAATTTTGGGTATGATGATAATAAATTATATATATATTATAAATATATTATGAGTATAATATATATAAGTATTATAATATATATTAATTTAAATAAAATTATTGAAATATATATTATTTTATAAATATATTTTAATTAATAATATATATTATATTATGTAATTGTAATATATATATATAAATTATTGATGTATTTGTATATTATTATAATATTTGTGGTTTATATTATAATAATATATATATATATATTAGTATATAGTTATGTATATATGAAATTATTATAGAGATAGTTATATATATATAATTTATTTATTGAATTGTTTATAAAAGTAATTTATATTTATTAATATAATATTAATATTAATATAATTAAGTTGCATGTATATAAAAATATATATGTGTGTTTTAATATTTATAAATTATAATATATATATGATTTATTATAATTTATTGTATGTAATATTATAATTATATATTATATGTATTTGTTATAATAATTTTTGAAAATTATTTGTAAAAGATTATTATGAAATAATATTTGTAGTATTATATTATATAATATAATTTTATAATTTATAAATATTTATGAAATTATATTAATAATTTAATATATATATAATTATTTAATTATAATATTAATGTGTTATGTTTATAATTATTATTATTTATTTTTAATAATAATGAAAATTTTTTAAAAGTGTGAAAAGTAAAATTAATTTAAAATGTTATTAAATATATATATATTGATGTTATATATATATTAATATTATATATAATTTTAATAGTATATATTATTTTTTTATTATATATAATATATATATTTAATATATTAATATATATATAATTATATTGTTTGTATATATGTATTTATTATATATATTTTTATTTGTTTTATATTATTATTATTTTTTTTTATTTTTTTTTTTTTTTTATATATATATTTTTTTTTTTTTTCTGTTTATTTTTTTTTTTTTTTTTTTATTTTTTTTTTTTTTTTATTATATTTTTTTTTTCTTTTTTTTTTTTTCTTTCTTTTTTTTTTTTTTTTTTTTTTTATTTTTTTTTTTTTTTTTTTTTTTTTTTTTGTTTCCTATCCTCACTCCCTTTTTTTTCTTTTTCCCCACCCCCAAAGACCAATCGGCAATCTGTAATATGGGGAAGGAATAGGAAATTAAATTTGGGTTTTTTGGGCAAAAGGGAATTAAAATTGATTAAAGAGAAGGATATTAAACATTGATTAAAATATTTCAATGAATATTCTAATGATTTCAAATTTTCGACAAATTTTAATGATTGAAATGATTTCAAAACCAAATTATTAAAGATAATTGGCTCAAATTTTAAATATGCTTACAATGTGGATCCCCTAATTCAGCACATTTAAACTTTTGGGGAAACATCCTTGGCCCCAAAGTAAAACCAAAACACCCACCGGGGTTTCCCCCCAAAAAAACAAAATTTTTTTTCCCAATTTAACAAATTTTTTGGGTTTAAGCCAATACAAAAACACATGAATATAAGAAGAATAAACACTTAAAGTTTTTTTTTATGTTAGGAATAAACATTGTTAAGACTTCTGTTAATGGTATGTAAACAATTAATGAAATGAATTGAAAACTGGTGACCAAATAACTCAATGCCATAAAAACTGCACCTTTTCCCCAAGGGGAAAAACCCCCTATTTGGTTAATCATCACAAAACCAAATTCCGGGGGTATCCCCCACGGGGAGACGACACAAAAATCTGGAGGCCCTTCCCCAAAAGAATGGGCCCAAAAGGCCCTTAGCCGATTAACATTCAAAAACAAATTTCCCCTTTTAAAGGGCCCCTGGGGCCGCGGGAACATAAAAACCCAACAAAACAAAGCCTTCTACCAGCACCTCAGGTGCTGGATCGGAACCCCAGCAAAACAAAACTCTCCCCAAAAGGAAGCTCCAGGGTCCCCCACCTTAAAAAATACAAAAAAGGGAACACTAAAGAAAAGCAAAACCTTAAAATAAAAAGCTAATTTTAAAAAAAGCTAAGACTCTAAAAAAAACCAAAGCAATTTTAGAAAAAAACCTAAGGACTAAACCCAAATAAGCATTTTAGTTTCAAAATAGGGGAAATTCCCGTTTCCTCAGAATTGCCAAAATATGTAAAGGGTTACTGACCTCCTTCCCCAAAATTCTACAGGTTGGGCCCAAACTTCTCCATCTCTAAAAAAAGGTTCTATCCAAAGAGACCCCCAAACCTAATGCCCGGTGGGCTCCTCCCCAAGGGGAAAAAACCCACCATGGGCCCGAGGGTGTCCTTGTCCCCCGGGAATAAATTGAGGATTCCCCACAGAGACGTTTTTATCTATCCACGGTCACTCCAGGGGCCGACTTGGTCCACCCAAAAGGGTCCCTTTACCACCCTGGAAATTACATCCTTTACTTAAAGTTTACTGAAAATTTGAGATTTATAAATTTTTTTAAAAAAGGGCAGGGGGTTTTAAATTTTGGTTCCCCCCTTTTTGGGTAAAAGGGCCCAATAGGGGAAAAGGGCTTTTAACAGCCACCGGGCCTTGGCGAGGGACCCAATACCCCCTCCGGGATTTTGAAAATTTTTAATAAAAAACCCATCTTACATAAAATCAAATTTAAATGAAACCCACATTCAAGTTGGGTTCAAACTCAAAGTGACGGGCCCACAGGGTCGGGTTCCTGGCCCATGTGGCAAAAATTTTTTCCCAAAGGGGGCCACGGGGGGTTTTGGGGCCCCCCTTTTTTGGGTTTATTTTCAAAGCCAAGAAACACAAAAGGGTTATTTTCAAAGTTCAGATACGAAACTGGGCCTAGGGGAACCATGGCCACAGAAACCCCAAGGGGGGTTAAAAAGGGAAACTGGTCCAACCCTCCTAAGGTAAATCCCGAAACAAAGATATTGGGAAAAATGGGCCCCCAGTTACAATATTTTAAATTCCCTAAACAAAGAAGTTAAAGGGCCCTTTTCCCCCATTCCCCACCTTTCATCAAAATTCAAATATTTAGGGATTCTACTTCCCCCCTTATCATAAATTCAACCAAGATAAAGGGGAAGTCAATCTTTTAACCCACACCCACAACCAAGACCAAAAATTTCCCCACAAAAGGTATGGGCCCAATTGCGCATGGGGCCACAAAAGCCTCCCAAAAAAGGGGGTTAAAAACCCTGTCTAGTGCCCGCCTGAAAAACCAGTTAAACCCAGTTGTAGCTTCTAAAAATCCTATCCCTGCCCAACAAGGCTTTTAAACCCGAAGGTTATTTTTTAAAATCTAAAATAGACCACAACCAAGATTTCCTGCCGGGAAAAATGGTTTGGGGAGGGAAGACATCCCGCCCCTAGGTTTGGAAAAAAATGGTTTGGAGGCAGACCCCCCGGGGGTTTCAAAGGAATTTTGCCCAAGGAGGGAACGCAAATAAAAAGTTTCCCATTAGTGGAAAAGGGGCACACTAAAAAATGGCTAGTTTTAAACTGGGGTCCCAAAGCAAACCTAGGGCTAGGTTAAAAATTCGGGAGATAGTATTGAATTGAACCAGATTAAAAGAAAAATACTTAAATATAATTCATGGGACCCAATTGAAAATTTAAAAATCATTTATAATTTTAATATTTAGAAAAAATTAAGGGAATTTTTAATTTTAAAATTTTTTGATGGAAAAATATAGGGTTTTATTTTGGTAATTGGTTAAAGATTTTTGGCATAGGGGTTTTAAATTTAAATTTTCTTTTAAGTTTTGGTTCCCCAATTATTTTTAAATATGATTTTTTTAATTTTTTTAAAATTTTTTAAAATATGATTTTTTTCCATTTTTCAAAAATTTATTAGGAACATAATTTTTTTAACCCAATTTTTTTCTTATAATATTTGAGAAAGGGAATATTGTAATTACAATTAGTATTGTCCCCAATTTATATATGTTTGAAATTTCCCCCCAAAAGTATTTTTTACCCCATTTATATTTTTTTAAAGGGAGACCAAAAAAAATGAAACTCCTTTTATGAAAATTTAAAAAAAAAGGGGAAAAGGGGAATACGGGTTTTTATAAAATTTTAAAAAGGGGTTAATTAAATTATTTTTTCATAGTTTGTAAAAATTAATTTTAAAATTAATTTTAAAGTATTTTGTAATTTTAAATTTTTTTTGTTTAATTATTTTATTTCCATTTTGATAAGGATAAAGTTTGAAATTAACCTGAATTGTTTTACTTGCATCATTTTGGTTTTAAATATTTTTTATAATGAATTGTTTTAATTTTCACTATTTGGCATTTAAATATTTATTTTTTTTAATGTTTAATTTTAATGGGATAAAAAAGGGCCCCAAAATTAGGTTTGTTATTTGTTATATTTTTGAGATGTATATAGATTAGGCTTTGATTTGGGATTGTGAAATCAAATTTTGTTTTTGATTTAAGGGGGGGCAAATTTTTATTAATTAAGGTGTTTTTGTTAGGATGATTAAATTAAAAAATTTAATTAGGGGGAAAATTTGTTATAGATTTTAAATTTGGAAAGGCCTTGGGAAAGGGAAAAAATTATTTGTTTTAAAATTTCCCCCGGGTTAGCCTTTTAAAAAAGTGTGTAAAATTAGGTGTAAAACCCAGTTCTTTTTTTTTGGGGGAGTATAGCTTGAACCCTTTGGCCCCCAGTCCTCCTTTAAAGGGAGTTTACTTTGAAAGAAATTTTTGGTTTATGAAAATAATTTAAAAAAGGGAATTTCCTTTGGGAAAAAATTTTTTAAGATTTAAGAGTAAAATTTTAAAAAATATTTTTAAAAACATTCTTTTAATTGCCTTTTTTTGGAAGATATATTTTCCCATCGACTTGTTGGTTAATTTTCCCATATTTTTTGGGAATTGGCCTTTTTTACTTTGGGGTATGATAAATTTAAAAGGGAATTTAGGAAAAGGGGTATTTTGGGGGAAATATTTTATGTTTTAAAAATTTTTAAAAAAGAAGAAGATTTTGGGATCATTTTTGGTTTATAATAAAAATTAGATTAAAATTTTTTTTAAATTTTGTGTTTGGTAATTAAAATAAAATTGAGTATAAAGGTGGAAAAAAAATTTTGGTATTGTAATTTTGGGAAAGAGAATTTTTTGGTAAATTAAGGGGTTAAGGTAGATTAAAAAGGTGAAAGGCATTTTTGTTATAATTTTGAATAGAATTTAAAAAAGCTAGTGTGCTTTATTAAAAGATTTATTATTTTAAAATTTTAGGGATTAAAAGTAGGGCATATTTGGTTTTTATGAGATTTCTTTTTAAAGGTTTAGGGAAAATTGTTAAATCCCTTTGTTTTTTTTTGCTAGGTTAAATTTGGATTAGGGTAAAATTTTATCTTTGCCGTTGGTAAGTATGTACTAAATTAGGGGGTTTTTAAAATTTTTTGCTTGGTGTCAGTTGGTTAATATTTGTTTTAAATTATAAGATTAGATTTACAAAATTTTTTATAAGGGGGGTTTAAAAAGGAGTTGTACTGCTATCTTCCATTGAGCTCACAAGGCCATCCTCCTCTGGGGAAGGAGTGCTGTTATGCATGTACATACATTTATTGTTCTGTAACCCAGCAAATAATTAATGATGACAGACATGAGCCTGCTGTCCTGCTTACTGCCAGGTTCAGAATTCCATCACAGTACAGCTTAGCTTCACCAATTACATGCAGGCTTAGTTCTGCTGCCATATTATACGGTACAATTCAATACATTATATAGTATTTCAGTGTAAACTGGAACTTCATATGTGTTTCTATATATTTTACTGAACAACATCCATCCAGCCATATGCATGTTGTTCCATCCTTTACCTTGACCGTGTGTATTTGTCCGTCCAGCCACGCTAATCTCCACATGTGATGTCCCAGTTTCCCTTCTTTGCCTGTAGCACCCTGTTAGGATGTCCTGTGTGTTAGGCACCTGTTCTCTATATGTGATCGACTTCACTGCAAAGATAATCGTCGATGCGGTGGTCCAACGACCCGACTTGTCCACATGTGTACACTTATGTGCACCGTGTCGTATGCAAACCTAGATGGTTTGGGCGGTACATACTACATGCGGATGTACACATTCTGCTGACACATTCACATGCAGCCATTTACATATCTGTACCTGCGGTGGGTTGCTGACATGTGATGCGTATTTGCCCGCGTGGCATTGCCTAACACAAACATCTTACCACAGTTCAGGTATGCACATTGTGTGTGGTTGTATAGCTGCACACGGATGCTAGCAGGTTTGGGTGCAGGGGTATACATGGGTGTGACTGACATGTACAATGAGGCTATTGTGTAGTACATCCGAATGCATGGGTTCTGCTTCTGGATATTACACTTCATCATACACCATCCAGTGTATGCAACAGAGATGTTACTGGGTCTGGGATATGTTGCTATGCACATGTTTGCCTGTGTTTGAGGTATCTTGCTTCCTTACTGTTGTTATGTCGGCACAGCTACCCGGCTATGTACTGTCACTACTGCTTGTGACCATTATGGTTGGCACCTTTTCCAATGCCCATAGTGGGGCATGTTATGTGGACACTTCGAAATTTGCAGGACTACACATACCCAGGGCTAGTGCAGTAGACAGAACTTCACTTGTTTGCCATACTATGAGCCTATTCTGTTAGCGTTTGGGTTCCTTATTTATTTTCTTATGCCATGTCTGTGTTCCATACCGTAATGTATATGTTTTATGCTACTATTTACATGTATATTGCGGGAATTTTACTTATGGCAGGGGATCGAGGTCATTTTCCATTTTACGATTGTTGCAGGGACACGACTGTCCAATCAGGGACTGTCCATGGCACTTTGGGACAGCAGGTAACCCTGGTGACCATGCCCATGTCGCTGCTGGGGTTTCCACCTTTTCCATTTTCCGATCTGGGATATTTCCGGGACTCACATCTGCCTTTACAGGCCGACACATACAAGCGGTCACTATATAGCATAGAAATTCACTTGTTTGCCTAAATAATTTGCTTATTATTGTGGCAATTTCCTTGCTTATTCTGTTTATTGTGTCATTTCGGTATTTCTGTTACAGAAATAACCAATTCATGCTACCATTACATTACATACGGGATATCATTGTGTCCTACACTCGTAGCACATCAGCCATTTCTAATCGTTTTTGGGACACAACTGTCCATGGAGAGACTGCCCCAAACAAAGTGGGACAGGTGGTGACCTTAGTCGCTGCTCCTATGTCGGTCTTGCGGCGCTGACATGCGACTGTACACCTTCTCTGAGTGTAAACACTGACAGTGCATTGCGGGACGAGGCGGTCTTATCGTATCCTTTGCTCCTTGAGCGGGTACACTTATGCCTTGGTGGCTTCTATTTGCTTCTCCGTTAATTTGGAACGGGGACTATGTTGCGTACTGTACGTGCGTTTCATTCTGCACGGGACCTGGCTGCTGCCATTACTATTGTGGGCGGACCGTGGCTGTCAGCACATTAGGTTGCTCACCTCCTGCCAGCTTAGACACGCCTCCAGACGCATCCTACCTGGGCTCGCTCACGTACACTACGCACGTGTCTGTGATTCCGGTGCACTCTCATTAATATGTATATGGCGCTACTGCGCCGGATATTCCATGCACCACCGGCGCAGGCCTTACGCCGAGCTTCATGAATCCCGGGGATGTATTTTATTTCCATTTCTCTAAAATTATTCCAGGAAATCATAGATTTATTTAACCAATTTTTTGCTATATAATATTTGAGTAGGGCACATATTGTGATTAGGACATATTTACCTATCCCTGTCAACAATTTGGGAGTGATATGGATAATTGTAATTTCCCACAAAAAGGTAGTTTTTTTGTACCCCATCTTTTCATATTTTGTTTTAAGGGAGCACCATAACTTGTAAATAGTTTTACAACTCCAAAAAAATATGAAGAATGTCAGCATTAACAAAGTAGCAAAATGGGCAGGATACTGCTTTTTTATAACCAAATTTACTAAGAACAGCTGGGGTATGATATGAATTATTATTTATCATGAGTTGTGTATAAATTAAATTCTTAAAAGGGGTTAATTTTAAAGTATTTTGTATAGTTTCATATTTTTGCTTGATTGAGATATTTTCATTCATATCCTCCCAGTATTTAGAATAGAGGAGTGAAGATTGAAATGTAATTCCTGATATTAGTTTATAGGCTTGGGACATCATTTTGGTTTTATAGGATAGAGTTCTGATGACTAACTGAATTGTTTTAATCTCTTGTTCATCTATTTTGGCATTTAAATACTTTATTTTTATTAATGATTTAAGTTGTCTAAGTAAGGGATCACAATTATGTAGTGCACCTAAATAGGATATTAGTTCATCCATGTTCATATTTTTGAGATGGTATAACTACCAGACCATTAGGTCTTTGATTTGTGTGTATTTGTTGAGATCTATCATTTTGTTGTTGATTTTTAGGTTGGGCTTTAGATGTATGGGATGTAGAAATTCAAGAGTGTTTTGTAGATGTAGAGATGCAATTAAGGTTAGACAAATTATTATTTTTTTTAATTATGGGGTGAATTTTTGTTATGAGGTTTTTTTTATTGTAACTAAGGAATGGCCTTGGGATTAATGCAAAAAGAACACAGTTGATTATACCAGATTTTAACCCAGGTTGGAGACCATGAATGACAAGCTGTGTCATAATTAGTGATGTGAATAATACAGTTAGCATTTATTATGTGGTAGTATAGCTTGAAGTCTGGGGTCCCCAATCCTCCTTTTTCATTTGGGAGTATAAGCTTTGCATAGCAAATTCTTGTTGTCTTAGTGAACCAAATACATTTAGAAAGGGCAGTTTCCATTTTGTTAAAGAATTTTTTTAGAGATATTTAAGTTAGTAGAATTTAAGTGAAATAGAATTCTGGGAAAAACATTCATTTTGATAATGGCCATTTTCGACAAGGGGGATAGAATAATATTTTTCCATCTTGACATGTCTTGTTCAACTTGCTCCCATATCTTTTGGAGATTAGCCTTCATCAGACCTTTGTGGGTATGAGTGAAATTTATACCCAGATACTTTAGTGTATAAATGACTGGTATTTCATTAGAGGGAAAATATGATTCTATGTGTTTATAAGGATTTAAAGGAAAGACAGAAGATTTTGAGACCTCATTTTATAGTTTGATATATTAGAAAATTAGATTAGAATTTTGTGTAAGTCAGTGTTTGGTAATTCAAAATAAACATTGAGATCATCAGCAAAGGCTGTGTATTTTAATTTGGTATTGTAGATTTTGGGAATATGATGATAAGTTTTTTAAGTGGTGAGAAGTAAAAGAGGTTCAAGGTAGAGGTTAAAAAGGTATGGTGAAAGGGGACACCTTTGTTTGGTTCCATTAATTGGGGTTGAGATAGCAATTTATTAAAAAAAAGCGTAGTAGTAGCATTATTATAAAGCATTTTTATGATATTTATGAAATTTTGAGGGAAGTTAAAGTATGGCATAGTTTGGAATAAGAAAATGAGATCTTCATTTTCAAAAGCCTTGGTGGCATTAATTGTTAGGGCATACCTTGGATTCTTATCTTTTGCTAGAAGTATCATTATGGTATCTAGGGTAAGAATGTTATCATATACCTGCCTTTGTTGCGTGAAGCCTAGCTGCTCAGCTGAGATTATGGTTGTTAAAACTTTTTGCATCTGGTGTGCCAGTATAGAAGTTAATATTTTGATTTCTAAATTTATGAGAGCAGTAGATCTGTAGCTAAGAGGATTTGTTTTTATCAGAGTGGGGTTTAAGTATCAAGATTGTTTTTGAATTGTTTAGATATTTATCCAAAATTCCATGAAGTATAATGTAATTGTATATTTTAAGCAGGATTTTGGATAGTTGCAGATTGATTTTTTGGTAAAATTCAGCAATGAAACCATCTGGGCCTGTGGCTTTATGTATTTTTAATTTATTTATTGTGTGTTTGATTTCATCAGATATATCGTATAGGTCGCATTGTATTTGTTTTTGGGGGTTATAGATGTTGTTGTAGATTTCAGCAAAGGAGTTAATTATATCTGTATTTTTCTAAAGAATTTTGACTTTATAATATATCTCTGATGTGTTTTGGCGTCCATTCTTGATGTTTATCAATCTGGCAAATGTTTTGGAAGGGACCTGGCCCCATTCAGAATATTTGTAGAGAAGCTTTAATTCAGTAAGAGATTGTTTTTGCAGATGAAATGTGTAAAGATTTTTTTGAATATCATGCCTGCTATCTGCTAAGTCGGAGGAGTATTTCTTTGGAGTTTTAGTGCTATCTCTTTTAACTGGCTCTCGAGCAACTGTTTTTCTTCTTGTTCACATTTGTTGTAAATAGATGATTTTTGGATGAGTACCCTTCTTATGATAGCTTTAGTAGCCACCCACTGTATATCATATGGTATATTACTGGAGGTGAAGTCATGTTCTAGTTGGGATAGGATTGAATTGATTTCTTCTGTTACTTCTTCTTTTTTTAATATATTGACATTTAGTGACCAATTTGCAGAACCACCCCTATTGTTGTTATAGTAGGTTGGATTGAGAATTAGCGAGATTTTTGAGTGGTCTGAAATTCATTTCACATGTAATTCATAGTTAAGAATTTGATTACAAAAGGTTGCAGAAATTAGAAAGAAATCAGTTCTGGACCATGCATTGTGCGAGGTGGAGAAATATGTGTATTTATTTGTGGATCTGTCATGTTCATAAACTAAGTAGGGGTCTATTTAGTTGAAATTATTTATTAGTTCCTTCAAGGTTAAGGTGACTTGGGGTGACTATTGTCTAGTTTTGATCAAACTGTCTTTTGCAGGATCAATAACAGCATTCCAATAACCACCAACAATAAGGTAGTGGTTAGGGAATTTCAGTAGTAAATTGTAAATGTTGTAGATAAAATGTTGATTAGAGCAATGCTATACATGTTGCGATATAGGATATGATTATTTAAATAGGGGTAGGAGCAGGTAAAGTAACACCATGGCAATTTATGTCAGATTTGTTATTTATGCTTTCTCCTGGGAAGGATTTTTTTATTATAATGGTAGCGCCTTTTGAAGAGGTATTGTTGCCAGCTGAAATGATTTGCTTAATCCAATTTCTCGCCCTATCTTTTTCCCATTGATTGTTGGTTAGGTGGGTTTCTTGAAGGTAAATAATGTTTGATTTCCTCTGATATAATAAGTGCATGACTAGATTTTTTTTTTTATCACAAAGTCCATTGATGTTCCAGGAGTCGATTATAATTATTATGCAATTATTTTAGGTGAGTGTCAGGTTTTAAGTATAATTGAATTATATTGTTGTGAACTATTTGTTTAGGTGTTAATAGATTTAATGTTGAATTTTGAGTGGCATCCATCACTCCTGCAACCAGCATAGTGCATAACCATGTATCCCTCTGAGGTAAGGCAGAGATATTTGGATGGATGAATGAGTTGTAGGTGTGAATTGAGCTTGAAGTGTTACTGTAAGGTTGCAGGGAGATATAAATCAACCATACTAAGCAATTCCAAGTATCACCAATCATTATACAACTCATACTACTGGCTTTTCTTTTAGTATTAGTTTACATAGAGAAAGAAAATACAGTATTTGTGTCCTTCTTAATAATGAAATGTAGTGAAAGTGAGGAAGAGTCCCCTATAGTGTTCTAGCTCTAAAGATTATATTTAGAGTTAAATGGAAAACATCCTAGACTAGAGATTCTGATAGTAAGAAGAAATTTTATCATCTATTTGCAGTATAGTATATGTTACAACAGTAGTATAGCAGTTTTACTTGGTGAGATAACAGTAATCTGAGAGTGTAGATATATAAATTTATATACAATATAGAAGCAATGTAACTGAGCAATTATGACTAGATATATAAGGCTGAAAAACATATACAAAGATATTTTTCTCGAATATTGAACAGTATATTAAGCTCAGTAAACTTAAATCAAACTTAAGTTACGAAGCACATATATGGTTGTACATCTAAAAGGATAAAACTTGGACTGCATGGATAATAGACTTTACCAAAGTTTAAGTTACAGGTGCTGAAGTAGTTATAAAAGTTATGAGTTTGTCAGCAATAATGATGTTCTTTATTTGGTTAAAATAGTACATGTCTATGATGATCATTTAGCTTGATGGTAATGGGATATATGCTGAAAAATGCACCTTTTGTCAAGAGTGCTAAAGATGGCTACAATTTAAACCCTATGAAGTAGCATATGGTTTGCTAAACAATTCATAGTGAATATTAATTTAGGTGTTTACAGCAGAGGCATTCTTATTTTTTTTTTTGCTTGTGAAGTTCGGGTATTGAAGTAAATTTGGTTATTTCTTCATATAAAATAGTTTTGGAGAGTATAGTAATTTGCAATTCATGTCAAGTCTAAAGTAGAAGTACTGTATTCTTAAGCATGAAAGCAAATTACATACATGGGATAGCTTTTATTTACTTCTTTCCACAGAGGGTTGCATATGATGTCATCCTGGTCCAGTTTTAAAGTTGAGTATTTGAACTTGAAGAATTTGTTGTATTATTTTGATTAGATGGTGACGTTCACATTTTTCCCCAAATAATGTTCTGCATCATGCAGGGGTTTGAATAGGAGTTGACTGAACCTTAACCTCAGAGCGGAAGTAGTTTGAAGATTTTCCTAGGTCGATGGAATTTTACAATGACATGAATGCCAGGTAAAATATTCAATGAATCTATTTTATTTTACTTTTTCCATTCCCTTTTGCTTTAAGTCATCTATTTCTTCCTTGACTGATGGAAATTTGTTGTCTTCTTGGTTAGACTTAGCATACACAGCTTAGAGCAAACATTTAAGTCAAGATTTCGATGCAATTACACATTCATGCAGTGTTGTGATTGTTGAACCTTTTATTTTTAGCTGTTGTTAAACAACACTTGACCATTAACTTTTGATGCTACGATGAGGATGCTAATAATTATAGAAGATGTTGTTTTTGCACTAAGCCGAAATTGCGTTTTGGGCAGTAGGAAATATGATTAATGCAAAATAGGAGATTATTTGATGACAGTCATTTTGAAGGTTCTTGCTAGTTTAGATCGGTATGTTGCACTGTAACATAAAGCTTTCAAAAGCTGTGTCAGTAGCAAATAGTTAATCTTGTTTTGTTGTCTCTGAGCATCATTTGTGCTTCATGATGTCAGTGAACATATTTAGTTTCCTTCACAGGAAGAGCGCCAAGAATGTTTTAGTTAATAAATTAAAGTTGTAGTTCAGCAATTTGCTGCAGTTTTATTATGCTCTCCTCTTCTTTATCTCATCCATCTTTTCAATACATGTACGTTTCTTTTAAGTTACATGCTTTTGTTTTTGATCATTGATAAGTTAGGGAGTACGTTGAACACTTTAGTAAAGGCTGTTTTTGCCTCTTCAGTTGTTGTGATTTGGTATTTTTGGTCTTTATGTTGAAATGACAGAGTTGCTGGATATCTCATTTGAAAACAGATTTTCTTGTTAATAAGGTAGGAGCAGTATGCGACCAAGGCCTGTCTCTGCAGTTTAATAGGAAGTGGGAGATCTTGTGATACTGTTACTTTGTGACCTCTCCTCATTGAAAACTTTTTTTTGTTTGGCTGCCATTAAGATACCAGTAACATGGGAAGCATTTAATATCATAATATATATTTGTCTTGGGATAGATTCATCTTGGGTCTTATGTAATGAGTGGTGAGCTCTTCCAATGACAATTTCATTGCTTATGCTTTTGTTATCAAGTAGAGTGTCAATGACTTATTTTATTATGACTATTAGTTGTGTATGGTCTACCTTCTCTGGCACTCCTCATAATATGATGTTATTTCTTCGACTGTGTGCCTCCAGATCTATTATTTTCTGTTGCATATCATTGATCGTTTTGTCATTCAATTTTATTTTGCTCTGTAGATCATTCATTTTTATTCATTTTCTGTGATGTTGGCTTCATTGTGGTTTAATCTTGCAATTAACTGATCCAGATTAGACCCAAAAGTATTGCGTTTTGCTGAGAAGCCTTGAATTTCATTCTGTAGTGGTTGTGAGGCTGTTTTAAGATTGCTGATGGAGTAAGGTGAATCCATTTTCGATCATAAGGCCAGTTTACTAGCTTCTTGTTGTACCGTTGTGTTTGTTTTGCCTTTTGGAGGTTGTGCCTTTTTCTGAGGAAGCAATTAAAGAGACCTTAGTTTTGATAGCTTGAGCTTCCATTTGTTTTTGCTGGCTAGGCATTTCTTAGTGAATATATTGTTTCTTTTGTTTCTTCTTCTTTTTTTTTTTATAGGACCCAATCTTTTGGAGAAAGGCCAGCATCATGCAGTTTCAGCTGCCTCACCAAGGAGCAAAGAAGTAAGTTGCTAAAACTGTAGTCAAAAGTTTAAAATAAGCCTAGTGGTGTTTTGTAAGCAGAAATCTAAATACTTATGTAGCTGAATAAGCTAAATCTAACACATGATGAGAGTTTATTTTAGTAGATAAACTTTTCAGTTATTGGAGCAGCATTGAGTACATGTCTAATGATCGGCAACCATCTTGGAAAACCAAACCTGTGTCACCTTGAGTTTTCCTCACATATATCAACCACTGTACAAGTTGTAATATATGATGTGTTCTCCCTCATGGATGGGGACAATCGGTGGTGCTTACAGGCTTTCCCATCTAAATGCAAACAGACAAATAGGCTCAATAAAGTATTGTTGTTACACAACTAGGCTACTAGACAGTATTTGTCTGCTAGGCTACTAGACTCAGATCACACTAAAAAGGAATATGACTATGCAGACCTCCAAAGGTGTTGTGGGACACATGGCTTGGTTATGTTACCTAGTATAAATTAACCAGCAGTCCTACATAAATCTGACTTGAAATGTGGCATGTGTATTAACTACTCTGGTCTGTTGTCTGTAAACATAGATATGTAGGGGTTTTAATCTCACTGCAGTCAAGTGTGTGTGTGTGTGTGTGTGTGTGTGTGTGCGTGTGTGCATGTGTGTGTGCGTGTGTGTGTGTGTGTGTGTGTGTGTGTGTGTGTGTGTGCGTGTGTGCGTGTGTGTGTGTATAAACAAAAGGATACATGTGTATCCCAATCTGCCTTCACAAATGCCATGGTTTTCCATTGTTTTCGTGATTGCACATCCAGCCAAAACAGTGGTCCAAACTATTGTCCCCCACATGGTCTGCTGATGTCATCTACCATAAGATCATCTGCACTTCTGTTAAAATAAGACATGTGCTGTGGGATGTGCATTAAGTACTCTGATCTGTAGCATGTAATCTTATATACGTAGGGGTTCTATTCTCAGTGCAGTCAACTATGTGTATGAGCTACACAGAGCATTTTGCAGCAGCCTAAGGGACACTTTCCTCATGTCTTCAACAGACACTGCTGATGTCATTAGCGATATCAAATTATTGGATATGTATACATCACAACAAGCCATGGTCACACACTGGCCTGACAGATGGCTAGATGTCACCTCATCCTATATAAGACAGACGGTGACATTCCTGTTATTGTATGCACAAACATCATATTTGCAATGGTGATGGACAGTTTGACACATTAGACCACATAGGAGTTCCTGTGGACTATGATTTTTGTGAATGATATTGTGATCTGTATTGAGAGTAGGGAACAGGTTTATAAGACCCTGAGGAAGTGGAGACATGCTCTACAGAAGAAATGAATGAAGGTCAGCAGGACTAAGACAGAATATATGTGTGTGAATGAGAGGGAGAATAGAGGAATGGTTAGGATGCAGGGAGTACAGTTAGCAAAGGCATAGGATGTGAAATACTTTGGATCATCAGGTCAGAGTAATGGCGAGTGTGGAAGACAGGTGAAGAAGAGAAAACATGTAGGGTGGAGTGGGTGGAGAAGAGTGTTAGAGTGTGTTTTGAGAGACAGTTACCAATATGACTGAAAGGGAAGGGCTACAAGATGGTAGTGAGACCAGGTAGGTCATATGGGTTGTAGATGGTGTCACTGACAAAGACAGGAGTCATAACAGGTGCTGACAGAGGCCCAGATGTTACAATTTGCATTGTGTGTGCTGAGGATGGACAGGAGAATTAACTACATATTAGAGTGTCAGCTCACGTTGTATGGTTTGGCGACAAAGACAGAGGGGTGGGATTATGTTGGTCTGGACATATGCTGAGGAGTAATGCTGGGTATATTAGGAGAAGGATGCTAAGGATGGAAGTGCCAGGTAAGCAGAAAATAGGAAAGCCTAAGATAAAATATATGGATGTGGTGACAGAGGACATGCTGGTGGTTGGTGTGAGAGAGCAAGATACAGAAGACAGGTAGAAATGGAAGCAGATGATCTGCTGTGGTGAGCACGAATAGAACTATACAAAGGAATAAGAATAGGAAGCTGACATCTGCGTTTGGAGAAACTCCATCTGTACACTTGCAGCAGGAGTGTACAGTAGGAGTATCTATTTGGAGGTAAGTGTGTCTGGACTCAGTTTGGGCTTTAACAGTGTGTCTTTATATTACCTGCTCTGGGTTGTGTGCAGAGACTGTAACACTTTGCTCTCATATGTAAAGAAACATCAATACACTTGCTTTCAAATAAAAAATTGCTGATGCTTTGCAGCAGGGCAGATCTAGCTGTCAGAACCTTTGTTGCATAACAAGCGGCAATTTACTCACTTACATATCAATAACAGAGGTATCGATCCATCTTATGAAGGACCTCATAATGTACACCCCATCAGTTAGTCACTTGAAAACAGCAGTCAGATTACTTTTCCCTCATTAGGCCAGTCAACGAGTATAATGCCCCATTTGGCATGTACCCCACTAGACAAATTCAACAGCTGGAAAGGCCACAAAAGTACCTCACACAGAGGATCCGAGGCCTTAAACACATGTCCTACATAGACAGACTAAAAAAAACTCCAGATATTCTCTGTCTCATATCGTCTACTAAGAGGCGATCTCTGCTTGACTTACAAAGCCATGTCTGACCCAGCTCTGTTAGAAATGCTACATCTAAAGAAATCCCAATCCTTCCACACCACATGCTCCAGAGACCTCAACCTCATTACCACAATTAACAGAACATGCTGAAGAGACAGGTTCATAACCCTGAGACTGCCCATGCTCTGGAATAGACTTCCCATACATGTCAAGCAGAGCACCTCACTGGGTCTCTTCAAGAGAAATCTTGATGAGTGGATGGGAAATAGATAGTTCACCCTGGGGATCACTCCAGTGGCTCTACTTGATAGAGGCACTGGAAACTAATGTTGGGCAGCACAATGCCAGGGCACTTCTTTGGACTAGGCTTGTAAACACACCAATGAACCTATGTACCCCTCATTGTTGCATTCTCTATGCAGATACCATGTTCAACCCTCCCATTATCACCTATCATTTCCCCTCTGTTTCCTTTGCTAGCATAGTTGAAATGGGTTTTGTGACTTAGTGCAGATAATCCCTCATATGCACTGAACAGTCTGTATGTCTTACATCACTGAAGTACAAATTTCAAGACATCTACCTGTAGTAGGACTCTGGAATCAATGCTGTCTTGCTTCCAGAAGGGTAACACTAAACAGGTTCTCCACTCACACACCTTGACTCTTACTCATAATATGCACCTAACACAAACTGTGATGTGCAGAAGTACTCCCCACAATCTAGCCTAAACAGCAGACACATCCTAAACACAATTAGGCTACAAGCAGACAATACACATAAGCAATATCATCACCACTATCTCACCATAGAAGTGCTTAAGACAATGGGCATGTATCCCAAAGGTTTTCATAACAGTTGACTGTATAAGGAGATATACAGATGATCCACTCACCAGCTTAAACAGGGATATGTTTAGTGTCAGTAGTGTGGCAGACGTAGTCATCACAGCACACATGCAGTCAAATTACTCAACAAGTCCCACTCTTAATCCAGCATACTCCATCTTAATATGCACAACTTGAAACATGACTATAGGAAATATATGAACACACACATGATTGAGCAATCTAAATATGAGTCCAAGCTGGGTATATCCCTATGTTTGAGCAGCATTATACCCTCACCTAGGATGATACCAGTATATAAAAAAACAACAGATTCTCTGAATTTGCCTAAGTTTCTGGTGTCATTCTAAGTCTATACGATACCTGTCACTGTGGGATGACATGGTGGATAGAGCATGCTGCTTTGCCAGACTTAAGCCACTTGACTGCACTATAAACTCTTTATTATGCAAGGTCATGAAAGCAGAATAACCAATGTGAAAATGTACACCTCCAACAAAGTAAGGGCCATGCTGCTAACCTCTAGTAGTTCACTTCTTCAACCGCACTTTCTGTAAGCACTCTTTGCAGTGAAGATGTTGATGTCTGTGCAATCACAGAAACCTGGTTGCAGTAAGTACTTTGGTCTTGCAAGGCTACAATGCTTTCCAAACAGTCAGACAGGAAATGGAGGTTGTGTGAATAACAGGACGTGTCATATCTATTTACTTTGAAGATTAGTACAGCTCAAAACTGTTTAGAGAAGATAACTATATGTAGTTTTTCTATGCCCAACATACTGTGGATAGGAAACCCCTTCCTGTTATCACCATAAATAAGTCCATAAACATGAAAGGCCACACAGCCTATATATTACTACATGGAACAATTAAAGTAGAACAGAGCAAATCAGGCAGGAGTGAGTGAAAGTATTCATCCATTGATCGGGATAATTATAGGACAACAAACTTCTTGCACATTATTACCTGGAGTTGTGAACTGAAATGCCATAGAAGAAATAGTGTACCACCCCACAAGGTTATCTCATATTCCAGACCTGTACCTCAACAATATGAATGAACAATGCAATGGCACATGTGTAGTGCCGGGACTGTTAATCCAACTATAAGGTGGTATGTTTCGAAGTAGATATAGCTGCTGAACTCCCCAAAGGGGGAGTCAGGTTCACAAACATCATCCAAGGTAACTATACCCTCCTAAGGGACTGTCTAAACTGCTTCCAAGACACAGTTTCCACAAAGGGCAATCACAGCTGTAGTAACCTGCTCCCTGATGCCCTGTCTACACATCTACACAAATGAAGAGTAGAGGGAGACAATGACCACAGTGACAATGTGGTGATCAAAAGAGAGGTTGCTGTCAACCTGTGTTCCCAGAAGATGCTATAAGAGATCTAGGAACACAGGTTGACAGCAATCTCTCTTTTGATCATCACATTGCCACTGTGGTCAGAAAGTCCTTCTATGTGGCACATCTCATTACTAAGGGTTTTGCATCCAGGAAGAAAGAGGTCATTGTCTCCCTCCAGTTTTCCATCATTAGGCCAATCATCGAGTACAATGCCCCCATTTGGCATCTACCTCACTAGACTCCTGCAACAACTGGAGAGGCCATGAAAGTACCTCTCAAAGAGGATCCTAGGCCTTAAACACTTGTCCTATATGGACAGACTCAAACAACTCCAACTATTCTCTGTCTCATATTGCCTACTTAGAGGCCATCTCTGCTTGACTTACAAAGCCATGTCTGACCCAGCTCTGTTAGAAATGCAAAGCCATGTCTGACCCAGTTCTGTTAGAAATACTATATCTAAAGAAATCCCAATCCCTCCGCACCACATGTTCCAGAGAGCTCAACCTCATTACCACAATTAACAGAAAATGCTGGAGGGACAGGTCCATAACCCAGAGACTGCCCATGCTATGGAACAGACTTCCCATACATGTCAAGAAGAGCACCTCGCTGACCCTCTTCAAGAGAAATCTTGATGAGTAGATGGGAAACAGAAAATTCACTCACCCACGCCCTAACTCACCTATGCCACCCTAACCCTCATGTCCACACAATCGCACACTTACCTGACCTGCACCCTAATCCTAATTCGCCTAACCCGCCCTAACCCTCACGTCCACACAATCTCACACTTACCTGAACCCGACCTGTAACTTTTCACCACAGCGCTGAAAAAATTTGGTTTTCTGTTTCTTCGATATTTTCAGTGTTCGCTGAAAATGGGTGGATAGTAGAACACTCAAAATTATGAATGCTCGGTGTTCTAATATAGACCCTAATATAGGCACTACATACAAACACACACACACCACCACCACACAAGCTACATTCTCCTCGCACATACACATCACAGCAACAAAACACACTAACACACACCACAGCCCCTACCCAAAACCCTTAACACATACACACTTACCTGAATCTATAACCACAGTGAAACCTCATTAGCATGAAATTCAAAACCTCTGGTATTCCAGGTTTTAAATTTTGCACTTCTGAGGTTTCACTCTTTTCAGAATTCCACCTTTTGGGCTCGAAATACTGAATTTCAATATTTCAGTATTTTGAGCTTCTAAAGTGAATATATATATATATATATATATATATATATATATATATATATATATATATATATAAAAAACTCAGATGTACTTGGATGTATTTAGTTGTGAAGAGTAGCACACACACTGACCCAGTGTAATTTCTAAACCTGCTAGCAGACATATTTGGCTGAAAAGGAAATGGGAGACCTCCAAACACTAGATGAGTTTCAGTTAGCTGTTCTCAAGGGTATCTTGTGGCTATAAAACCTGGTGGGATTCAACACTGTGATCACGGGCATACACAAAGTCAAAGATGTGCACACATCCTATCGTAACATGGCTAAGTCCTTCAACAAAATCCAACATTTGCTGTCATTGGGAAACTGACCAAGGTGAATATCAAATCCTATGTTATCAGTTGGTTTGCAAATGGGATCACAGCCAACAACATTCAATCACACTGCAAGATTTCACCTCAAGCGGCAAACATGTCACTTGTGTGGTAACAGAAGTGTCAGTGCTGTGGCACCTCATGTTTGACATGTATATGTTAACTCATTAACCCCGACTACCATCTCATAGCACCTCTGTGCTTACTTCAGAGCGTGCTATGAGACGTGTGGAATTGTATGATGTTACCCCCGAGTGCCTTCAATAGGAGCAACATACTTCCCAGTCCTATTTCAGCCACATTTCATGAAAACTAAGTTGAAAAAGTAACTGAACTTTGCCAGTCACCTTCTCAACTTTGCTTTTACATCCCAGTAACCAAATGTTTACATTTTTTTTTTTTTTTTGGAGTAAGTCAACTTTTTTAAGTACTGCCTAAAATGACCTCATGACATGCACTGGGTTAAAACACAGTTTATGATTATGATCCTGTCAGTTTAAAAAAGTCAAGGATTGTTTAAAATTAAATCACTCCAGTGGATCCAAAACATTTTATGGTTCTAGTTCTATCTGCCAAGCTTAATCTTAACAAAGCACTAACAAAGCAGTAAAAAGCAGTAAAAATTGTACTTATTTAAACAGATATGCAGTGAGTAATTTACAGTCATCATATTGCGTAAGGAATATGACCACAGTATAACTCTTGAAAATATCATTTTAAAAATGTCATAATTTCTTTTTAGCTAAATAGTATATTCGACCCCACCAGCTGAAAACATAAATAAATAGGCAGCCACTACAGGATGATGGGAACTGCCCAATACATACATACACATATAAAATCTTACTGGTTGGGTTTCCCAGTTCTTTGGATTCCCCAGCCAAACCCCTTTACCACTTCTCATCTGCAGAAATAAGGTAAATGTTTCATGGTACACAGAGTGAGGTCAGTTCTAAAGCAATATCCACCACTACAAGAATGATAGCTTTTAACAAAGTCCTTCTCAATCAAATTCTTATATAAACAAATAATGCGAACAGACTTCTGATTTGCAGTTACCTCGTTTTACATTTTCTTCTCTAAAATAAGACCATCAAAACACTTGAAAGATATGTAGGGTCTATGCCATTACCAATTTGCCAGTAGAGCTGTCATGCCGCTTCTTTGGTGTCCGACAGGCACCATGTGACGTCACTGGGGAACTGTCTGCTTGTACACTTCAGGAAAGCTGTGGATAGAATTTTGCAAAAAAAAAAAAACATCAAGTGACTATGGCTATGTCAACACGTTTTATAGAGCTGGCCATTCTTTAGGTAATCACATATCTCTGGACCTCGACCACTTAATAAATCCCATTATGCAAGAAGTAGACATGAAAAGATAATAAGGTCTTTTTACCCTGTTATTACTTAGTACTTGCCCATCAGAACAAGGGATAGTAAATACACAGACTACTAATACCACATGTAGCTTGGAAATTAATAAAAATGTATTGGAACAAGACAAGCAAATGACTAATCAGTGGCCTATAACTTTTAATTTAACCTTTGTAATGACATAATTAGACAGTGCATAACAAGAGATGTAATTTACAATATTTGGCATACAATATAAACAAACTATAAAACATGTAGTATTCTAGGTGATAAACCAAGAACTACATATAAGTGGGGGACTACCTTAAAAAATATTTTAGAATGAGCTGGAGATTGTTCAACAAATGATCGCAATACACAACAACCAAGAAAAATGGAAACATGTGGTCATTGTGGATATTGTAAATTTATATATGAATGTGAAACAGAAACCCTAAATGAAAGCTTCAACATTATGGAGGCAAATTTATCTAAATGCCACAGTATTACCTGGTTTAAATTGTATGCTATCCATAAGTAGTTTATAAAAACTAAAAGCTTATTACAGATAGTTACTTCCATTAGTGGAATTTATTGTGCTTTATTCCTCAGTGGAAGTCATACAATGGTTTTATCTTGCATATGAATGTTCTTTTGCAAGTTTGGATTGGTTAATTGAATCATGCGACATGACACAGTTCTTTTTAAATTATGGATGCATGCTGGCTGGTTTTCTGAAGAAGCGTTAAATAAAAAATGAAAGCGCTAAATATTCAGTGTGTGTTTAAGGCTCTCTTACCCTTGGGATTTACTTTTGTAATAGTTGGTTTTCATTTTTCTGTCTGCCATATTGCATGCTATTCTAAAAAACAGATGTGTATGGTGTTTAGGGAATTATTACCCTCAGGATTTACTTTTGTAATGGTTTTCATTTTGCTGTCTGCCATATTGCATGCTATTCTAAAAAACAGATGTGTATGGTGTTTAGGGAATTACTACCCTCGGTATTTACTTTGTAATAGTTGGTTTTCATTTTGCTGTCTGCCATACTGCATGCTATTCTAAAAAACAGATGTGTGTGGTACATGGGCATCTGCAGGCAGATGCAAAGGGCTCCATTTGCAGCACCCTGGATTTTGACAATTGGCCGGGAGAATTGTATACATTTTTTTTTTCACTGTGAAGTCTACATGCGCACCATGTCTGTCTATGCATGTATACATGAATAGAGGTTCATCCCAGTGACAGAAATCAAAACTTAGAGGTACACAGAACAGGTCAATGTAGCTTTTGTTGGGGACAGGGTCTTTGTTTGTTTTACTCTTCTCAGAGACCTACAAGTTGTACAAATAATTTATTACTGCCTGTGCAGGGGCAGTCTATTGTATTGTAGCAGCCCAGAGCAATTCAGCATGCTACTCATTACTTTCACTACTTTGGTAACAATCTCACACTGGCCACATATACTGGTGATTGGCTTTGTGCGGGAAGGGGTGAGAAGTTAAAAGAAATGCTATAAATATACAAATATATTTCTTCCCTGTTCCTGTATGTGTGCCAGTTGGCTATCACTGGATGACATACGACTTTGTACCTAACGTCTGTAGTTTGACTACAATGCTTGATTGGGATTTTCTGTCCAATGCCTTGGCTAAGTCAGAGCAGGCAATGTGAACCATTTTTCCTTTATTCATTGCTTTGGTTACCCATTCAAACAAGTCCACCATGTTGCGTAGGCATGATCTGCCCTTGATGAAACCAAACTGGTTTCGGTCCACTCTCTGGAGGTTTACTATATTATATATATATATATATATATATATATATATATATATATATATATATATATATATATATGGGTCTACTACTAATGCCCGACACGACGATTCCCCAACAGAAAACTCACCGACGCCAGATGACCGACAACACACAAACCCGACACAAACCCGACAACGCAAAACACCGAACATCATTACACCGACACACGGAACGTAAACAACACGCGACACTACATAGCATACACACTAGCCCTGACCCAAACCCTAACCCTAAGGTCCGACACTATCGCACACTTCACCTACCTGCACCCTAACCCTAACTCACTTAACCCACCCCTAGCCCAAGCTCCGACACTAACGCACACATCACCTACCTGCACCCTAACCCTAACTCACTTAACCCACCCCTAGCCCAAGCTCTGACACTAACGCACACATCACCTACCTGCACCTAACCCTAACTCACTTAACCCACCCCTAGCCCAAGCTCCGACACTAACGCACACATCACCTACCTGCACCCTAACCCTAACTCACTTAACCCACCCCTAGCCCAAGCTCCGACACTAACACACACATCACCTACCTGCACCCTAACCCTAACTCACTTAACCCGTCCCTAAACTACAGTCCCTCACTAGCACACACTTACCTTACCCGAACCATACCTCCGACACGAACACACACTCACCTTTCCCACAGCCTAACCCGACATCCCACAATCTCGAGCACTTACCTGACCGCTCCTAACTCCGTCACCATCGCACACTTACAGCGTCGCGTCGCACATTCCTTGTCGGTCTTTCCGCTGTCGGCAAATCACCCTGTCGGTACACTTACCTGTCGGTCATCTGGCGTCGGTGAGTTTTCTGTCGGGGAATCGTCGTTTCGGGCATTAGTAGTAGACCCATATATATATATATATATATATATATATATATATATATATATATATATATATATAGGCCCCCCTCAGTAGCCATCTGTTCATGGGCCACTGCAGCTGCTCTCCTCTGGGCCAAAGAAATCATGTCAGTGGCCCTGTGGCACACCTGCTCTATCCCTGAAGCACGACACCTGCTTGGAGGGTATTTGGAGGCTACAGTTAAATAGTAATTCCAGAGTCCTGTATAATTCATGTTTTATATTATTTAGAATGCATCCATGGGTTATTGTCTTTGCCCAGGCGTTCTTAGCTTAGAAAGAGCATTACGTACCTGTCCACTAGTAATACTAGGGTGAGTTCCATTTCATGGTATTTTCTTCATGGTATGTTGCGCTGGAGACAGGGTTAAAGTTGCAGCTGAATTTATCAGCAATGAGATTTGCTGTATCTGGTGGCACAGTATTGGAGATATAATATACATTTCATTAGTGTTTCAGGGAAGTGCTTCTGCATACATGGTCAGACTGCTGAAGTGAGCATTGGGCAAAATAGTTTATTGTGTCATTTTGGTGCTTATACATACACAACACAAACAAGTGATGGTGTTACTGGGGTAAAATTATTCATTAGTTTGTCATGGAAAAGCTTTTGCATAACTGGAAAATCCATTTGGCCATTTTATTGTCCTCACACCTGGCTGTGTTATACTGATTCACTGGCTTACTGTAATTTGTAGCATGCTGCCACGTCCTGTTCTCTGAGATTATCTATTTTTTAGAATAATGCAGTAGAAATACAGTGTAAAAAGCATTGGTTATCTTTACCTCAGGGTTTCAGAGATGATTATGATAACTTTTTTTACTACTTTTTGGAGTAATACTTACACGGATCAGCCAGATAAGTTACACATTTCTACTTGCAATTCTCTTTCTGATTAGACTCAGTAGTTGACTACCAAGTTGACTGAGATAAGGGTTATTACTTGCAGACTACTACCAGCATGGAGCTACCATGTATTTTGGGCAATATTTGTGCTTTGTCATTCATGTGTGGAATTTAGGTGGGAAGAAGGGCTCAGTAATATACAAGTGATATACTATTTTTACTGAATTATCCATGTGTTCTTCTAACAGATAAAAATGAGTCTGTGTTACATAACAGCTGCACAAGGTAATATAATGAATGTCTACTCAACAGGTTATGTGCGGCAATTATCACCTGTGTCTGAGCATGCATAACTTTGCTGTAATGAACTGCAGGTATCACATTAACAATAACTGCAGTTACAATATATCACTGAGTCATTATCTCTTTTCAGGTAAAACTCTCAGCAGCTGTCACTGTCATTCAAATAAATAGAAGTCCTTATCACTTTGATGAATGCACAAGCCAGATTTTGGATTTTTGTCTATGTGCACTCATTTCAAGCCATGCCTCCACCCTTTCTCTCATTTTCCAGTTTGTTTGATACAAAGTCAAGTCCCCATTGTGGTTACATGGTTCATATTTTTGTGAACTACTGCACTTGAACATCGCATCATGTAGTAATTTACTACAGATATCACACTTTGTTTAGGACTTGGGTTATGGAAATTATGATTTTTTCATATTTTGCTAAATAACTTTGCTAGGGAACAAGTAATTGTGCTAAGTAATACCATGTTTTTTAAGACAGTGTTAGTCTGTACAACACGGTAAAAGAACTGTGCCTGTGGGTTCTACACATGTACAGATATCAGTTTGTTTAGGACTTGGGCTCTGAAAGTTAGGACTTTTTTTATATTTTGGTAAATAACCTTGCTAAGGGAGCATGTAATGGTGTTAAGTAATACCTCATTTTCAAGACAGTATCAGTACGTACAACAAGATAAAAGAAATATCTGTATGCTGTACACATGTACAGATATCAGAGTTTGTTTAGGACTTTGGCTATGGAAATTATTATTTTTTTCATATTTTGATAAATAACTTTGCTAGGGAGCATGTAATTCTTTCAAGTGATACCTCATTTTGAAGACAGTGTTACTCCTTAAAATATGATAAAATAACTGTGTCTGTATGCTGTACACATGTACTGATATCACAGTGTCTTTAGTACTTGGGTTATGGAAATTATCATTTTTTTTCATATTTTGGTAAATAACTTTGCTAGGGAGCAAGTAATTGTGCTAGGTAAAACTTCATTTTGAAGACAGGGTTTGGCCTTACAACATGATAAAAAACGTGTCTGTATGCTGTGCACATGTAGAGATATCAGTTTGTTTAGGACTAAGGTTATGAAAATTATGATTTTTTTTTCATATTTTGATAAATGTGCAAGGGAGCATGGCAGTGTGCTAAGTAATGCTTCATTTTGAAGACAGTATTAATAGTTACAACATGGTGAAATAACTGTGTCTGTATGCTGTACACATGTACAGGTATCAGAGTTTGTTTAGAACTTGGGTTATGAAAATTATGATTTATTTCATATTTTGGTAAATAACTTTGCAAGGGTGCATGTCAATGTCCCAAGTAATACCTCATTTTAAAGACATTATTACTACTTACAACATGGTAAAAGAAACGTGTCTATATGCAGTACACATGTACTTATATCACAGTTTGTTTATTCTTGTAGGATTATGAAAATTATACATTTGCAATATTTTTTCATTAGTATGCCTATATCTTTGTAAGGGAGCATGGTGACATTACAAATGGTGCATCATTTTGAAGCTGATATCAAGCCAAATAACTTGTACACTGATATGTAGTCTCTGTGTTTTACAGGTGATGAGATATTATGCTTTATCAATTATGAAAAATATAATATTAATCATATTTCGATGAATATCTCTGTAACAAAGCATCACACAGTAATGATTAAGGTATAATGTTAAAGCTGACATTCATACAAACAAATCAGTTACAATTGTATGGGTCTACATGGTACATTCATAAAGATATTGTGATTTGTTTTACCAAAAAGGTAAAAAATATGCACAATATCATCATTCCTTGCCAAATATTTAATAATGACTTAGATAGGCACAATCAGTATTTAAACTGTTGGAAAGGCCAGTGTCTGCTGAACAACTTTTGCTTTGACATTTTTAGTCTAGCTATTATGATTAAAAAGTTCTGAACATTTGTTTTCTGTATGGTATTACAAATGGATTATCTGAAAATGAGCTCAGGCTGCACTGTTGTTCCTATGGTGGAGGTATGCAGGCAGCATTTTCTGAGCTGCTCCGGAGTGAATGAGTTAAAAGTCCGGAACAAAACAAAGGTCGGTGGCACTAATGACTGTTTGCAAAGCCATGGGCATTACATGAACTGCACAGAAATGTATCAGCATGCCCTGTGGTAATAATAAATATTCCTGATTATTATAAAATAACCATGACAACACTGTTCGCCACTTCTGTACTGATAGACCTTGGAACACATGTCATCTGTAACCTAGGTCTACTGTGGGGAAATAGACATTTTACAAGTCACATCTGATTAGTAACGGCATTGCATCAATATTAATTTATGTTTGCAATACCCTATACTGATACCTAATTGGCTGTATTAATGAATATAATCCACCCTTTGAAATGTATTTTATCAGACAGCTGCACCAACCTGACAGACCTCAGACACGTCTGAGCAATAAAATACCAGAGGGTCTCCAACATTTGCCTTCTGTGGGAAGACTGACAAATCTGTCACTGTGTGCAGTATCATATAGATAGCTTTGAGGCAAATTATGTATGCCTTACAGGGATATCTGTAGCCAAAATGGGACAAAAATGCTGTACATGTGTAAGTAATGTGGGAGTCAAGCTACCTGTTCCAGGGAACTCAATATACATTATGATATACATAGGACATGCTGGAGAGAAAGCTACATCTCTCAAAGGTCTTCTCTCCTTTGCAGTAGGCTTTAAATCCATGCCGAGTAGTGCACAGCCATTACCCTGTTGAAGGACAGGCTGGATGACTTACTTTGAAAGCATTATCTGCCATGGATCACTGCTGCTTCACTCCTGGACATGGGTGGTCCTTGCTAGATTGGCTATGCATTATATCTGACTTTTAATATTATAATGTGATGCAATGGCTATGCTTCTAAACACCATCAGGTCAATACCCTAGTCACATCCTGTGAACCTTGGAACCTATGGCGATGCACATGTAGAAGGGACATTATACTATATTACCATTCTGAAGAGATTTGTCTTCATTGCTGACATTCCTGAGCTCTGAATTTGATGAGTTGACTTTGGATGTGAACCCGTACGTTTGTACTAAACAATACTTAAAGAGAAAGTAAGATGCATTAACGAGACACATTTAATTGTCTGAATTCATAGCCCTTGCAAAAGCATCCACTATAATGCAGATAAATTATTATGCTAGCAACTGTATAAATAGCAATGTACAATCTAAATGACAGGTACAATTATCAGTTCAACAGCACAAATGGAAGTAATAATATCTTATTAATATAGATAGTTGCCTTGTGGATCACACACATATTTTAGTATCTCTAAATCCAAAAGATAAATGACAGGGATATGGCACAGTTATCATCACTTGCACAGGTTGTTGTGTGGGAGTGAAGGAAGCCTAGACTGACACAAAAGGCTGGCGAGTGTGTGTGTGTGTGTGTGTGTGTGTGTGTGTGTGTGTGTGTGTGTGTGTGTGTGTGTGTGTGTGTGTGTGTGTTAGCAAGGGAAGCAGGCAGGATGGACCATGTCAGTGTTGCGTATGTTTCTGTAGGTGGCTTCAATGTGACATTGGTTTGTGAGTGTCTGCATGAACAGAGTCAAGCTCAGTGCTAGCCCTATGTGCCTGTATGCGAGACAGCTGTGAGCCATGCATGGTAGAGCTGACAGTTCACAGGCTCTGCCTCAAACTCGAGAACTGAGTCTGCCAGGGGTTGCACTGGCACCTCCACGCCCAAGGTCAGATGCTGTGCTACTACCTGAAGGTAACAGATGTCTGCAGGATGTGCTCCCTTCATGGGAACGTCCAGCACCATGACCCCATTGTCTGCTACATCTGAGTGTGAACAGCACACTCCCTACTGGAGGAGTGTGATTGGGCATGGCCACATTGGATCTCAGCAAATGTAGTTGCTGACCTACAACCACAAGGCTGACACTCCACTCCCAGCAGATGTTCCATCACAGACAATGTGTGTTCCATGACAGATACACTGCACTCCCTCACAGGTGCATCCCATTCCAAAATGTCATTCAGCCAATCCAGGGAATCAACAACACGGTGGAGGCAGTCACAGATGTCAGATTGTGCTGCATCTATAACTCTGAGCATTCCCCTGGAGTTCCTTTCTGAACATGCCTGTGCCTCCATGACGGACCTAAGCATACATCAAGTGAAACATGACGAGACACCTGAAAACAGGTTGGGGAGGGACAGCAGGCCTCCTTTGAGGATCACTATCAAGCTGCCTGTGTGGCACCTCACCAACAGTTTGGCTTTGGCCAGTGTCAACAGTCACTGAAGCCACTGTAGTAGCCACACTTCCCTGGTCAATGTCCTCCCCCTCCAACTGTCCAATATCTATGACCTCAGTGGACTGGGTATGCGTAAGCATGCTGGCTGTGTCGGGTGATAATGAGGGGGGGTCACTGGATGTCAACCTCTATGTCAGAATCATCCTCTGCAACCACTGGCTGAGCCTCACTTTGTCCACCATCATCACCAGAGTCTGATGAGACGCTGACATCAGGTGGCATAGGGGACACAGATCTACTGTCATGTTAATCTGTGATAAAAGGAAGGAAAACAGAAATACATTAATATCTGCACCACTATGCTGCAATATATGCTAAGCAATTTACACTGCTGTCACTATTACAGACATTCATACCGTTCAACCTCTTAGGGCAAGGAATGTGGATAAAAACATGAATAATGCGAGGACAAAGGCCCAAGAACAGGCATCACTGTGACATATTGCATTTACAAACCTAGAAAGGTGATAGAATAGCAGGTATTAATTCACCATGACATTTAAGAGTGGCATGTATTTTAATGTGAGATCTGTCATTATTTTATGTCTGCAATCTTTAATGACCTGTCAATAGTTTGCAACTCAATCACTATGATCTTAAATATGGGCCAGAGGTATGAGTCACACATCTGGACATTTTGCAAATATATGTACAGTTGACAAGTATGCAGACAGTACAGCAATCCATACAGCAGACCTGAGATGACACTTTAACAGATATGTTTGAATATTTCTTCATTACCGACATAAATGTATTCTGCTTATCAATTGCAGGAGCCCTAGATCTGTGGATTCCTGATGGCCGTGGAAAAACTAAAGGGAGAGGTAATGGCAACAGCACCACATTTAACAGTATAATGGGGTAATAATTTTAATAATCTATATCTACAGTAACTGCAGTATTAACAAGAATGTGGCTGACAACCTCTAAATAACCTGAAAACTGCATCTATCTTAAATACCCCCAACAAAAAAACCAGTCTGCCACACATTAAAACTATATACACTATTACACAATGAATGCAACAGTATTCTGCTGATGATCTAACAAAGCCTACATTGTAACTCCTCCTAACATGCAGGACTGGCACCCACATCCAGAACATACTGGCTGATGGACTGCTGGGAGCTTTCCTCAGTGGCAGTATTTGCCAGGAATTCCTCGGTGGTGGTGAGGGGTTATTCTGCTGCAAGCCCACCAACAGTGACCTGATGATCATGTGCCACTTCAGCATCAAGCCTCCTTGCACCACGAATCATATCCATGGCTCTGTGTCTCACCTGCTCATAGCTGCAATTTTGTCACCCAGTTGCATTGACATTTTGGACGAGTTCGTCCCACAGGACCGCAAGTTGCTACATACTAGCCCAACCCATGGACATAAGGACCACTTCATGTTGCCTTAATGCTTCAATGATGAGGTCATTCTCTGCCTCAGAAAACAGGGGCCTACACCGATCAAGCATATTGTTTACTAAAAGAAAAAACAATGGTAACACATATAAGGATCACATGCACTACAAGGCTATAACTCATCTGACACCTTTCAGCCCCAGAACTTGGACCAAAGCTCCAAAAGTGGTGGCGTTTCAATATTCATAAAGGATTGTCACACCTTCAGACTGGTAGCCCAATATAATGCATCTGAGATACTTCAGGTGGAGCTAACACTAGGTAAGACAGCGATTCAGGTCGTAGCCTGCTATAGGTCCCAAACTATGTTATAAGACTCATACTCCATGTTCCTAAGCACCCTGGAGAATATTAGGGTCCAACCTAACACTCTCATACTGGGTGACTTCAACTACCCCTCCATTAACTGGGAAAACTACTCAAGTACCAATACACGTGCCCAATGCTTTCTGGAATTCATTAATTCCAATGCTCTGGACCAGCTCGTTCTTACCCCTACTAGATGTAGCAACATCCTTGACCTGCTCATTACTAACATGGCTGACCGTTGCTCCACACCAGTAGTCAGCTCCTCCCTGGTTAGATCCAACCACAAACTAATCACCTTGAAAATCCACATCCCTCCCCCCACCCCACAAAGGTAACCACCATGAAAAACTCCTCCAATCCAAAAAACAGAGGTGGCTAACTTCATTGCACCCATGCAAATGGCGAATAGTTTCATGACCACCAAATCATACACCAATGCACTGTACGAACACATAGACAAATGCATGGATATCTCCATATCCAATAGAACTAAGACGCTGTCCTCAAAAAAAGGAAGCCAAACTGGTGGTTCCCTGCCATAAACACACTCTACAACAGAAGGAGGAAACTGATGCAGAATAAGGCAAAGTCCCAAGACTGGAAAAACTCCCTTTTCAGCCTCAATAAAAGTTGAGATCCCTCATCAAATCCTCTAAAGCTAGCTATGAAAACAGAATTGCAGCAGATAGTAAAGACAACCACAAGGACTTCTATAGTTATGTAAAGAATCTCCAGGGTAATACCCAGATTTACTCTGAGCTGGTACCTTCTATACCAAGCCAACAGATATTGCCAATATACTGGCTGACAGATTCAGTGCTAACTGTACCCCTCTCTCCCCCACCAAAGGACCAATCACAATGCCAGTAGATTGCCAGGCACCAAGTATTACTGCTGCACAGGTTAAAACAGCACTTCCAAGGCCAAGAATTCAGCTTCTATGGGACCTAACAATATCCCTGGCTGTGTTCTACATGAACTACAAAGTGAAATAGCACCTCAACCTGTGTGCCCTGTTCAATCACAGCTTCACCTCAGGCTTTGTCCCTACCAAAATGGTACACTGCTACAGTCATCCCTCTCCACAAAAGAGGAGCGACTACAGACCCAGAGAATTATCGCCCAATTAGCCTGATGAGTCTGATATGCAAAGCTATGGAATGCATCATCATGGAACTAATAAACAAGGATAAAGGGAATCTCCAAACTCTGGATCCTACACAGTTTGGTTTTGTGAAGGGTAGATCATGCCTACTCAACTTGGTCAACTTCTTTGAGTCAGTCACTAGAGATGTGGATGAAGGCAAGGTGGCTCATACAGTCTACCTTGATCTGGCCAAGGCCTTTGATACCATTCCCCACTCAGGAATTATATAAAAACTCACTAAGCTAGGCATCAACCCCTATATCACTAGGTGGGTTCCCAACTGTCTCAGAGACAGAACCCACAATGTGAAAGTAGCTGACTCCAAGTCAATAGTGGAGTCCCAAAGGGTTTGGTCCTGGGTCCTCTCCTATTTGATATCTACTTCTCTGAAGTCCAGGCCAACACGAAGGAACTCTGGCTGACAAAGTTCACAGACGTTTGCAAGTTGGGAGCTATTATTAACTCCCCAAGTGATGTTGACATCCTACAGAAAGGTTTCAATGACATCAACTGGTGTCAGAACCATGGCCTTAAGCTCAATGCCAAAAAAATGTGTCAACATCCCCATAGGGAAAAACCCAGTTCCCTTGAATTACCTCATTGATGGCAGTCCACTGAACACAGAAGGCGTTATAAGAGATTTGGGAACACAGGTTGACAGCAACCTCTGTTTTGATCACCACATTGCCACTGTGGTCAGAAAGTCCTTCTATGTGGCACATCTCATTATTAAGGGTTTTGCATCCAGGAAGAAAAAGGTCATTGTCTTCCTCTACTCTTCCCTCATTAGGCCAGTCATCAAGTATAATGCCCCATTTGGCATGTACCTCACTAGACACCTGCAACAACTGGAGAGGCCGCAAAGTATCTCACAAAGAGGATTCTAGGCCTTAAACACTCATCCTGTATGGACAGGCACAAAAAACTTCAACTATTCTCTGTCTCATATCACCTACTTAGAGGCGATCTCTGCTTGACTTACAAAGTCATGTCTGAACCAGCTCTGTTAGAAATGCTACATATAAAGAAATCTCAATCCCTCTGCATCACACACACTAGAGACCTCAACCTCATTACCACAATCAACAGGACATGCTGGAGGGACAGGTTCATAACCCAGAGACTGCCCATGCTATGGAATAGACTTCCCATACATGTCAGCAGAGCACCTCAGTGGCCTTCTTCATGAGAAATCTTGACGAGTGGATGGGAAATAGAAAATTCACCCCGGGATCACTCTAGTGGCTCTACTCGACAGAGGCACTAGGAACTAAGGTTGGGTGGCATGATACCAGGGTAATCCTATGGGCTAGGCTTGTAAAGGCTCCAGGACCATTAGCCTAGTACACACCTATGAACCTATGAGCAAATAAACTGTGTACAATTAAGGCAGTACAGGAAGGCTCTCAGTATTCACCACTTGATTACAATTTAAAGATTGAACAGTGCTCAAAAAATAATGTGAGGGCTACAAAACAAGGAGAGTAACATGACAAACATATCCTTGTTTGTCCCATAGCAGATACTCAATTATGCTCTCACACCCAAAACAACAGTCCATTCTAGTTTGTGCCATAGCAGAGACTCATCCCCTCCCCCACCAAAAAAAAAAAAAAAAATATATATATATATATATATATATATATATATATATATATATATATATATATACACAGGATAACAGACAAATATACTAACCAAACAAGAGTGTAAAATCAAAACTGCTCTCAAAGCACTTATCCATAAAACATGTT